>NW_006400147.1:214613-245514 GCF_000299155.1 Elephantulus edwardii
AAAAAAAAAATAAATAAAAAATAAAAAATTATTTAAAAAAAGCATTCACTTGGTAGCGCCATTACCATCTAACTTGCACCCACATCCCACATATGGTAAATCAAAACCAAACCCATCATCAATAAGTCAATTCTGGCTCACAGTGACCCTATGTGTTTGTTACATAGTAAATTTGTAAAGAGAGTTATCTTGGGCTTTTTTTCTGCAATGCTTCTGGGTAAGTTCAAACCATGAAGTCGTCTTTAGCTCAGTTGTTGAGTGCTGTTAGGACTCTGTGAACAACATCTTTAGGAACTTTGTCCTATCCTGCAGCACCACAAGGATAGTCTCAAGCTCCCTGTCAGAGTCAGTCCATTTTGCTGAGAGTCTCCCTTGCTTTCTCTGTCCACCTACCTTTCCTAGCACGAGACATTTTTCTGAGGACTGGCATCTCCTGACAACATGCCCAAAGTATGTGAGACAAAGTTTCACTACCCCCTGCCTCGAAGGAGCACCCTGTTGGCACTTCCTGTTCTGTTGGGCTAGGTAGGGGTCGGAGTTTAGTTCAACTCACAGTGACACTATGAACAGCCAACACGAACCCTGCCCTAGTCTGTACCATCCTCAGCATCTCTGACACACTAGAGCCCATTGCTGAAGTCACTGTGTCAATCCATCTGGTTGGGGATCTTTCTCTCCTTCGCTGACCCTCCTCCAAACACAACGTACCTCTCCATGGAATAGCAGCACCTAGCTACCTGTCCAAAATATGAAAGACCTCACACCTCACCATCTTTGTCTCCAAGAAGCACTCTGGCTACACTTTTTCCAAGACATAGCTGTGTGTTCTTTTGACAATCCATGGGCTAGTCAGTCTCCTCCAACACTACTACTCACAGGCATCAATGCGTCTTCTGTCCCCTTCTCCAATACCAAACTCAAAGACGTTAATTTTTCTCCAGTCACCCTTATTCACTGTCCAGCATTCAGATGCAAAGAAAGTAACTGAAAAGAGTATGGCTTTAATCAAGAACACCTTAGTCTTCAAACTGACATTTTTATGTGAGTTGTTGAGTATTGTGTTGTTAGTTGCTGTCGAGCTGAGTATGGTTCACAGTTACCCTATGAAAAACAGATCTGAACCTCTTCTATCCTGTGCCAACCTCATAATCTCTGACACACTCAAGCCCACTGCTGCAGTTACTATGTCAATACACCTCACTGAAAGGTCTTCCTCTCCTTCACCATCCCTCTACCTTTCCAAGTATGATGTGCTTTTCCAAGGAATAGCCTTTCCTAGCAAATGCCCAAAGTATATGAGATGAAACTTCATCTTCCTTGCCTCTGGCTATACTTTACCCAAGACATAATTGTTTCCTTTTTCTGGATGTCCATGGGATATTCAGTACTCTTCTCTAACATCACAACTCAAAAGCATCAATTCTTTTTCTGTTATTATTCACAGTCCAGCTCAAAGAATGCACAGCAAGCAACTGAAAAGACCATAGCTTGAATCAAGCACACCTTGGTCTTTGAAATGACATCACTGCTCTTCAGGACTTTGGAGAAGTCCCTGACAGTAGACTTCCCCAATGTTATATGTCTCCTGATCTCCTGACTCCTAGCACCAAGGGCACTGACTGTGGATCACACCAAGCTGTTAGGGCCAGGTGGTTAAGGAGGTGGACTTTAAATCCAGTGGGGCTCCCCCATAGGTTCAAATCCTGCTCACAGTGGTTCTCTTTGTGTTAATTAAACTTGGACAGCACAAATTTACCAGCCACTCCGTGGAAAAAAAGATGTAGCCATTTGTTTCTATAAAGACTCAGACACAAGACTTAAACTCATTGCTATGAGTTGATCTGGACTCATATCAACCATCCAACAGGTTTCTGAAGCTGTAAATCTTAACAGAAGGAGATTGCCCACCATTCTCACTTGGAGCCACTGAGCAATTCAAACCACTGGAGATTCATGCTCTTTGACTAGCAGTGCAACTGGCCAGGGACTATGCCACCAGAGTACCTTCCATAAGAAACTGTTGCAGTTGTTAGGCGCGATGGAATCCAAACCGACTCACCCTCCAGCGGGCACAGAGGAGACTGCCCATCTTCCTTCTGCAGAGCAGCTGCCTGCTTTGGGATTAGTACCACAATTCCTGTCCAAAAGGAGTACAGTCTTGAAAACCCGATCTCTATGAGTCAAAAATTAAGTGAATGGCAATTGGTTTGGTTTGGTGCGGCTTGGTGTTAATGCCCTGGTGACACTTTTCAAAAACATGCTTAGTTAAGTAATCAAGAATGATCCATTTGGTGACATGGTTGGTTGGTTATCATTTAAATTATAAGCTCATCAATTACTTGCTGGCAGTTAGAGAAGGTAGCACTGGCCTCAGATATGGCCTCACTATCAAATAAGAGTATAAAGAAGAGGTCACTCATCCACCTATGGTCAATTGGTCTTTGACAAGGAGATTGTAGCAGTTAAGTGGGGAAAGAACAATCTCTTTATCAAATGGTGTTGGAATAATTGGGAAACCATCTGCAGAAAACTTAAGCCAGACCCACACCTCGCACCTTACACAAACATCAACTCAAAGTGGATCAGAGACCTAGAAATAAAACCAAAGAGTATAAAGCTTGTCAGAGAAAGCTAGGAAGAACTCTAGATGCCCTGATCTACATCATGAACAGTCTTCCAAGCATAATGAGAAACAACCAGGAGAGAATAAAACAGACAAATGAGACCTTCTAAGAATCAAATCTCTATGCACCATAAAAAAACTTTTCCAACAGGATAAGAAAGAAACTCACTGTGAAAAAAAAATTTGGCAATGACAAATATGATAAGGGACTTATATAAAAAATTTACAGAATACTCCAGAACCTCAACAGAAATATGTAAACAATCTAACAACAAAATGGGCACAGGCTATGAACAGGCACTTTCAAGTGGTACTACTCAGATGGCAATAAACACAAAACAAAATAAAGAAAAAACAAAGAATGAAGAAACATTCTATTAGAGAGAAAAATCCAAACAACTATGAGATATCATCCCACCCCAGTAACGAAAGCAAAGTTCAACAGGGCAGCAAACAACAAATGCTGGTGGGGTTGTGGAGGGAATATAAAATGGTACAACCACGATGTAAGGAGGTCTGGCACTTTCTCAGAAAGTTGTAAATAGCATTTGACCTAGCAATTCTTCTACTTGGAATATACCTTGAAGAAACCAGAACTGCTACGCAAACAGATGTATGCACACCTATGTTTATTGCTGCATTATTCACAATGGCAAAGAGATGAAACCAATCCAAGTGCCCATCAACAAATGAATGGATAGAAATCGATGGTATATTTACACAATGGCATACTAGACAGCACTGAAAAACAAGGACTTCATAAGATATTATACAACATGAGTGACCCTGGAAGACATTATGCTGAATAAATATCTGTTACAAAATGACAAATACTGTATAACACCACTCTTATAAAACAAGACTGACATAAGGGTTGGAGGGAAGCTAAGAAAAGGGGATAAATAATGAACATGTAGTATTGGAACAGATGAAGGAAAGAAATTTTTAAAAGGAATATATAATTAAGCATTATTTGTATGACAATAGTCCAGAATAGGAGGCATGCAGTTCGAGTCCACAGGAATCCACAGGAGACTCGGTGGTACACAATAGTGGTGTTTGAGGTCTTGTAGCCCAGAGACCCATTCCTTAAAACTGGGACAAGTGGCAAAATTCCCAGGTGTTATTCCTCTGTGTATAGGTAATACAGTCTCATTTCCATCACCAAGTCTGTACTTTCCAACTCTCATTCCTTCCACCTTGTTTCCAACTTCCCATTCTAGTTACCAATAATTATCAATGCGTCTTGATTGCATGTTTGGTCAATTTCTGACTGCAAAAACTGGGAGAAATCCTAATTTCCTCCTCTTGGGCTTTAGTTGTTAGTGCCCGTATCTGAATAACAGTCTTCCTTGCACATGGAGGATAGTATCCCACTACTCACAACATTATACTTTTGGATAGATCTTGAAATTCTCTTTTTAACTATGACTATAACTATATTTTTCTTCAGTTTTTCATTCCTGATCTAGTATACCTTGTGTGACTGTCTGACCAAAGTGGCACATGTCAGTTCATCTCAGTTCACAAATGCCTTCATCCATTTCATTTCATTTTTTAAAACCTCTAGCTTTCCTCCATTTATACTTTGTACATTCCATGTTCCAATTATATTTATGGTTGTCTGCAGCTGTTTCTCCTCATTTTTTTCGTGAATTCCCATCTGGGCTCTAGCTCTAATACTATAGCTACCTGTGTTCCTCTATTGTTCATAGGGTTTTCGGAGGCCTGTTATTTTGGAAGTGGATGGCCAATCCTGACTCCTAGTCTGTCTTAATCTAGGAGCTCTGCGGCAATCTTTCCACCACAAGTGACCCTTCTAGCATTTGACACAAGTGGCATAGCTACCAGCACCACCGTAACCCACAAGTTACACCAGTACAGAAGAGTGACAGACAAGTGCTCTAAACAATCAACACCTCGGTACCTGCAGTAAATAACGGATTTATCCTCCTAGCCAGTGGGCTCTCTATCTGTCTATCTTTAATGAAATTCAAATTATCTTTAGTTGCATCCTACATGTTTAATACTATAAAACAAAAATTTCTCCTAGAACCACAAGATACTTTGGTTTTGGTGTTGGTTTTGGTTTGGACAGCCCAGCTTACACTCATATTGCCAGTAAGAAAGAAAACCTATGATTAGCAGAAACAAACCCACTGCTGTCAAATGGAAACTGACTCATAGCGGACCTTCTGGTGGGTTTTCAGAAGCTATTAAAGGCATGGGAGAAGACTGCTCATCTTTCTTCCTCAGAGCAGCTGGTGGATTCCAGTTACCAGAGGAACCTTAGCAGCACAACTCTCTATGAATTCTTAAATGTATCAGAATCCCTACGCGTACAACTGTTAATGTTTTTCCTGAATAAAGGAGAACAAACAGGAAAACCGTAAACTCCCAGACATAAAATGACAATAGTTTGCCTAACTATAACAAACAGATTCATCCTGGAGAGGGTTAAACCAGGCTGCTCCTTGGAGGCAAGGATTCTGGGGCTTAGTCTGACATACTTTGAACATATTGTAAGGAGGGACAGGTCCTTGGAGAGGGACATCATGTTTGGGAAGGTGGAGGGACAGCGCAAGAGGGGAAGACCCTCTATGAGGTGGATTGATTCAGTGACTAGGGGATCAGGGTGGGTGTGTCAGAGGCAGTGCAACTGGCACAGGACAGAGTAGGGTTTAGGGCTGTTATACATAGGGTCGTTATGAATCACAAGCAACTCTGAATCACAAGCGACTCGAGAGCACATAACAATAACAACAACTATGCTCTTCAAAGCTTATCCACACTAACAAGAGAGGAGGCTTTCAGACTCTTCTGCCTAATTCTTCCAGCTTTTGAGATCCTATTAGCTTGTGATTTGTACACAGCTTTAGTTTGCTTGGCTCTGTAGTCAACAGTCTTGGCACCAGCAGCCAGGAAATTAAAAGGCGCATTGCCATGGGAAAGTCTGCTGTTAGGGACCTCTCCAAAGTACTGAAGAGCAATGGTGTCTCTCTGGAGACTAAGGTGCGTCTGATACAGGCTATGGTCTTCCCAATCACTTGTTATGCATCAGAGAGTTGGACAATGACCAAGGAGGACAGAAGGAGAATTGATGCCTTTGAGCTGTGGTCCTGGAGAAGAGTATTGAGAATACCATGGACTGCTAGGAAAACAAACAGATTTGTCCTGGAAAGGGTTAAACCGGGTGGCTCCTTGGAGGCAAGGATTCTGAGGCTTAGTCTAACATACTTTGAACATATTGTAAGGAGAGACAGGTCCTTGGAGAGGGACATCATGCTTGGGAGGGTGGAGGGACAGAGCAGGAGAGGAAGGCTCTCTATGAGGTGGATTGATTCAGTGACTGGGATAATTGGGATGGGAGTGTCAGAGACAGTGTGATTGGCACAGGAGAGAGCGGAGTTTAGGGCTGTTGTACATAGGGTCGCTATGAGTCTCAAGCGACTCTATGGCACATAATAACAACAACAACAACATTAGCTTGTGATGTTGCAGCTGGGTAACATCAGGGTGTCTGCCAAGTAGCAGCCTCTCACAAGACTGAGATGCTCTCGAGAGACAAGTCCACATCTTCTTACCACACTCACTCACCTTATTAAGTCAACAGGGACTCGTGAAAGAGCTACACAATTTCAAGCAGCCAGTACACCCCCACCCCTGCCCCAAGCAACTAAAAATGTAATACTATAATTAAGAACAGGAGATACCATGTATTGAGAACCCATTAATTCCTACAGAATCATAAACATTATCTTATTTTAATCATAATCATCTTAGCCCCATTTTGAAGATAGATACATCGTGGCTCACAGAGTTTAAATAATGGCCAGTTTCACAATCTAACTAGCAGTGAGGTACTTGGGCAAAGCTCTTTTCACTCAGCAATTCTGCCTGAACGATGCAAACTCAATTCTGAATCCTCCTCTTTTACTGTCTACATTCCACCATTCAATTGAGCGAAGATTTAATGAAATGCTCCTGCTTGTGGATAATGAGGAAAGGTTCCGGGAAAGTTTCCTTCCTTATACAGATGCGTAGAGAAGGATCCAGAGCTGTTTATAGTAGATGTCATTTCCTGCAAAAACTTAGTGTAATCACAGCAATATCAGAGCACCAAGAATGCAGATGGCGCTACCCTTCCTCACCCCGTCACAGGTCACAAGTTGTTTTTATGAGAGTATTTCAACTTTGACAATGAATCTCAAGCCCACATTGTGGCTGATTTGCTCATGGAGCATGCTAAACAGATCAGTACCAATCCTTAATGCTAGACCTACAACAGGAGGCACCTATGCTTCTGGTTACACTTGATAGATTGTTTCCATGCAATCAAGTCTGGAAGGTTGTGCTTCTGTCAGATAAGCTCTTCTTATGCAATGCACACACTATTGAAAAGGGGTGGTAATTTGGGATTTTATAAATCAGTTCACATTTTTAGGTGCTAAATCTGCTGGACTTGATGAGCTCAAATAATAAGTAAAAATAAAATTACATTGAGTCCTTTAGCTAAGTGCAGAATCCTTTACAAAAAATTTAACAAATTTAGATTTTATATTAACCATGTTAGTTGTCCTATGTTTTATAGTTTGAGCCACTGAATGGCGCAAATGATTAATGCACTAGGGTGCTAAGTGAAAGGCTGTCTGCTCAAGTCCACTCAGAGGTGCTTTAGAAGAAAAGTCCTGGCAGTCTCCTTCTAAAAGATTACAGCCACTGAAGATTCTACCGAGCACAGTCCTAATCTGAAACACACGGGAACAGAATTGATTTGAGGATTAACAGGTTTTAAAAAAAGTTATATGAAGGTTAGTACAGTTTTATAATTTTGCAGATTTGTTTAATGAATGTCTAGCTTGTTAAAAAACAGTTGTACTCTCATATCTGCTTTAAATGCACTGCTGTATAATTTTTGGGAGAAATAGACGGAAAGCATCTCAATCTCACATAAACATGAAGTTGTTAAAAGGAGAGTACTTTTTAAGCCTTTTCTGATTAACAGTGGCGATTTTTGACAGTGCACTCCAACACAACACATGGAGTTCCTTAAGGGTGACTGCAAACTGAAGTAAGTCATACCAAAGTCCTTTTCATGCATATTTAGGGACTTTTGATAGCCTAGTGGTAAGGAACTGTGCTGTTAACCCAAAAGTAGGTGGTTCAAATCCACCAGCTGCTTCATGGGAGTTGCTCAAGCAATCAATTCAATGGGCAATCTGCTCCGTATGATTTACAGTGTAGGAAAATCTGCTGGAGGGTTAGCTAAGGGTCAATATCAACTCCAAATAACATAATAACAACATCACATTGACATCTTTCACCTGGAAAGAAGCTTTGTTTATCCATACAGGATAGTGTAACATACATAATATACTTAACAGGTCATTTTTTAAAAAATGGCTTACTCAAAGAATGAATGGAAATCCAAAATCTCTGTAAATGTTTATTAAAATTAATTTAAAAAATTACATCAGGTTTGATGTAAAAAAAGGCTTATTGAGTTATGCAGATCTTCCATATATTTAAATATTCAATTACAAAATAATCAACAAAATCACGTTATTTTAAAAAACAGTGTACCCAGAATGCTCCTTAGAGACAAAGATGACAAAACTTCATCTCCCATATCTCGGACATATTGCCATGAGAGGCTATTCCTTGGAATGGGATATCATGCTTGGAAAGATGCAAAGTCAGTGAAAGACAGGAAGACTCCCAATGAGATGGATTAAAATAATGACTGCCGCAGTGGGCTCAAGGGTGTCAGAGATGATGAGGACAGCACAGCACAAGAGAGGATTCAGTCTATTGTTCACAGGGTCACTATGAGTCGTACTCGATAGCACCTAACAATAATGACAGCATCGGTATCAATCATAAGAAAGATCAGTTTAGTACTGGAAAGCAGCCAAGTTCATGGAGACAGACACACGTTTTCCCAAAATTTTCGTTTCCACTTGAGAGCTTAAGTCGTATTTCTGGCAACAAACATCATCTGTTGTTTTTCTGAAGTAATAGGCTTGCTTTTGCTCATTTTTAAGAAAGTGTCTACCACCAGTTAAATGTCCAACTCGGAAGACCCACAGCTTGTCAGTTGTTCTTTCAAGTAAAACTGGCTTTCCACGAAGAAAAAAAGGAGCTATTTTAGCTCACTACCCAATCACTCACATAAACGCGTTCTTCTTCAGCTTGTAGAATCGTTCTATGGCTTACTTCCTAATTCATCACACAGGATATCAGAAGGGTGGACTCAAATTAGAGATTTAATAAAATTAGTAATGTATATTGCCTCACCAAAGGCACTGTTTAGTAACACTTGCTATGAGGTGGTGACAAATACTCTGTTGGGGGCCATCAAGTTGATTCCAACTCACAAACCCTACGTGTACTCCGTCCACCAGGATCTGTATGAAACAGAGATGACTTCACAGCAGTGGTTTTGGTTTTGGTTTAGCAGTCCATTAAATGTGCATTAGCATTACGGAAAGGTTTAAAATAGTGAGCAAATTACCAAAATGTGACCTTTAAACACAAAGGCTGTGTTGTTGGAAAAATAATTTGCTCAATCCAAGGCTGCCATAAATCTTTCCATTTGTAAAAAACGGAACTCACACGCGTGCATATGCACGTCCCCCTTCCCTCCTTCCTTCTGCCCTTTTTGTGTGCCATCGAACTGGCTAACCCTCTGGAGAGTTTTCAGAGGCAGTTAATCACACAGGAGGAGACTGCCCATCCTTCTCCCATGGAACAACTGGTGGATTCAAACTGCATGCCTTCGGGATTGCAGCACAGCTTCTTACCACTAGGCTGCCCGAGTTTCCTCACACACACAAACAACTCTTAAAGCACATTAAAAGGACCTCTGAATGGAGCTCTGGCGGCCTAGTGGTACTGCAGTCCCAGAAGCTGTACTGCAATCCCAGAGCTCTATAGTTCAAATCCACCAGATGCTTTGCTGTAGAAGGAGGGCAATCTTCTCCTGTACCAGTCAGATCTGATTTGACGGTACTTGCATACAAAATATATAATAAAAAAAAAAGGACCTCTGTCATAAGATTAAGAGTCAGGGAGAAAAGACACAATAATAATCTACCCAGGAGGAAGCCAGGAGATCTTTAGAGAAAGGGAAGGATGTTAAGATACGGTAACATCAGAAGAAAGAGAATATTGCTCTCAGGTTGAAAAGTCAGAGCAACAGTAGGGTTTAAAGAATAAAAACCACAGAAGAGCAGTCAGTCATTTGGTAAAGCGACTTTGTTTTGACAAATCTGCTCCTTAAACGATACCAAGAATCCTGGTCTACCATTTGACTGCTATGTGAACTTGAGTAAGTGATGCAGTATCTTGGTACTTCAGGATTCTCATCAAATTAGGGAAAATCATGGGCCCTACTGCCTGGCCCAAGTAATAGTATTTTCAATTGCTTCATATGTGTTTTCAATTCAATTCTGTTTGAAAAAACTCTGAATATAGCACTGGAGTGCAGAGAAGCCAAAGCACAAGGAAGAATTCAAAATACTAAAGAGCTGAATAGAAGATTCCAAAAGGCAGCGTGGGATGTTGAAGAAAAATATTACAATGAAATGTGCAAGGAGCTGGAGTTGGAAAATCAAAGGGGCCGAACTCGTTCAGCATTTCTTAAGCTCAAGGAACTGAAGAACAAATTCAAACCTTGAGTTGCTATAATCAAGGGTGCTGTAGGCAGAATATTAAATGATCCAGGAAGTATTAAAAGAAAATGGAAAAATATACCGAGCCACTGTTCCAAAAGGAATTGGCAGACACAAATGAATTTCATGAAATAACATATAAGCAATAGCCTATTGTGATGAAGGAATAAATTCAAGCTGCTTGGAAGGAAACAACAAAAAATAAGGTCCCAGGAATAGATGTTATACCAATTGAGATATTTCAGCTAACAGATGCCGCCCTGGATGTGCTCACCAACTTGTGCCAAGAAATCTGGAGAACAACCACTTGTCCAACTCATTGGAAGAGCTCTATATTTGTTCCCACTCCAAAGAAGGGTGACGCAACAGAGTGTGGAAACTATAAAACAATATCATTGATTTCACATGCAAGCAAGATTCAACTGAAGACTATCCAAAATGACTAGAGAACTGCCAGAATTCCAGGCTGGGTTTAGAAGGGGTCATGGTACTGGAGATACTATAGCTAATGTTAGATGGATCTTAGCTGAAAGCAGGAATACCAGAAGAATGTCTAGCTGTGCTTCTTTGATTATGCAAAGGCATTTGATTATGTGGATCATAACAAACTGTGGCTGACTCTAAGAAGAATGGGAATCCCAGAACACTTGATTGTGCTAATGCGAAACCTATACGTGGACCAAGAGGCAGTGGTCAGAACAGAGCAAGGAAACGCTGCATGGTTCAAAATTGGGACAGGTGTATGACAGGGATGTGTCCTATCTCCATATCTTTTCAACCTGTATGCAAAGCAGATAATTCGGGAGATTGGCTTTATGAGGAGAAGTGTGGTGTCAAGATTGGTGGAAGATCCATCAACAATCTGCATTATGCAGATGACACAACCCTGCTTGCTGAAACTGAGGACGACCTGAAGCGCTTGCTGCAGAGGGTCAGGGACTGCAGCCTTAAATATGGACTGAGGCTCAATATAAAAAAGACAAAGTTTCTCACCACTGGACCAATTGGCAGCATCAGGATGGATGGTGAAGAGATTGAGATTGTTCACAACTTTAGTTTGCTTGGCCCCACAGTCAACAAACACTCTTGGCACCAGTAGCCAGGAAATCAAAAAACATATTGCGATGGGAAAGTCTGCTGTTAGGGACTAAAGAGAAATGGTGTCACTCTGGAGACTAAAGTGCATCTGATACAGGCCCTGGTCTTTGAAATCACTTGTTATGCATCAGAAAGCTGGAAAAATGACTAGGGAGGATAGAAGGAGAATTGATGCCTTTGGGCTGTGGTGCTGGAGAAGAGTATTGAATGTACCATGGACTGCTAAGAAAACAAACAGATTCATCCTGCAGACTATTAAAGTGGGCTGTTCCTTGGAGGCAAGGATTCTGAGGCTTCGTCTGACATACTCTGGACATGTTGTAAGGAGGGACCAGTCCTTGGAGAGGGACATCATACTTGGGAGGGTGGAGAGACAGCGCTGGAGGTAAGACCCTCTATGAGATGGATTGATTCAGTGACTGGGGTAATCAGATGGGTGTGTCAGAAGCAATGCAACTGGCACAAGATAGAGAAGGCTTTAGGGCTGTTGTACATAGGGTCGCTATGAGTCGCAAGCAACTTGACGGCACATCACAACAACAATATATGCATTTGAAAGTTGGCCAATAAATAAGAAAGACTGAAGAAGAATCAATGCTTTTGAATTGCGTCATTGGTATATTCAACAAACATGGACTGAAAAGAACAAACAAATCTGTCTTGGAAGTGCAACTCAGGTGTTCCTCAGACGCAAGGGAGGTGAGACTTAGTCTCAGATACTTTGGTTATGTTCTTAGGAGACTTCAGTCCTTGGAAAAACACATTCCGCTGGGAAAGGAGGAGGATGAGTGAAAGAGAGGAGGACCCTCAACAAGACAGATCAACACAGTGGCAGCTACAATGGGCAGAGACTGTAAGGACGGCACAGCATAGATCAAGCTTCTGACCTGGTGTTCATTTAAGAAAAAGTTATGGACAGTTGATTCCTACACAATAAATTATAATGTCTTTTTGTGAAAATGGAGAGTATGAACAGGAATTGCCACAGCAAAATTCACTTAAAAAAAAAAGAGTGTATCTGGAGGTGAGGGAACAACTCGGAAAAGGAAGACAGGAAAGTGTACAACTCCAAGAATCTAATCAACGTCAGTCTTAGAAACACATAGGAACCTGTGGACGTCCTGCCATGTAAATCTTTAACAACAACAACAACAATAAAATGTTTAAAAAAAAATGACCATATGCAAAATTTTTAAAAACAGATGCAAGATACCCACACAGGTCAGTGAAGGTTTTTAGAGTTTGGTTTAAGTCAAGCTCCCTAATGGTTTCAAGTCACATTTTCGATTTTCTAAGAACTTGAGATGAGGAAGGTCCCAAACATAGTTTTTCTAAAAATACTCTGGCATAAAGGTCAAGGGCCAAGGAGGCCTGAAACCTGCCTCTAACCTGTGTGCACAAGCTGGCCAGGAGGGCCCATCTTCACACAAAGAGGCAACAGGAAAGAGAAGGGACAAAGTCAGCTGCATTGAACACTGCAAATTTAAAATAAAATAAAATAATAATAATTTATCTCTTAGACGCCTGTGCTCCATAACTTTTCTGTCACTTAATCTGATTCGTTAGATGGAGCCTGAAGTCCAGACCCATTCCCTGTATCTACAGCATCGACTCCATCCTTCTTCCAACAACTGGAGGAAAACGAACCTTAACTACCAAAAGCGAAGGGTAGGCTTACTCCTTCAAGTCTCATAACATATGTGACCATTTAAAGACCATTTTCCATCCTTAAAGCAGTGAGTTTTGCGGGGGTCTGGCCAAGAATCATAAACAAAAGAATAAAAACAGATGACTTCACTTCCCAGGGTTACCTGATAAAACATTTTTCTCTACTATCTTAAGCAACTGATGTTTGAATAATTCTTCCAAATTGGAGGCTTTGCAACTAATTCACAAAGTTCTCTGAAAACTGTTCCAAATCATTGTGACCATAACATAACTCAGCTTTTCTGGAGATAGCATTTCTTGCTGGTATTTGGAAGGCTGTCAACATGAGCCTCAATTTCACTGCTATGCTGACGATTCCCGAGATTCCTGTTACAGTGATGTATACTTGATAACGAGAAGTAAGAATCTAAGGAGCTTAAACAAAACAAAATCTTCTTAATCTAAAAGTAAATAGATCAAAGATTTTGAGATCTTTTTTCTACATTATCTAAATAGGCAGACTTTACAAACAATGATGTACAGTTAGCATAATTTTGTACTATGTCTCATATATGCTGGAGAAGAGTATTGAATGTACCATGGACTGCCAAGAAAACAAACAGATTCA
Organism: Elephantulus edwardii; assembly: GCF_000299155.1. Classification (NCBI taxonomy): domain Eukaryota; kingdom Metazoa; phylum Chordata; class Mammalia; order Macroscelidea; family Macroscelididae; genus Elephantulus; species Elephantulus edwardii. Next base: position 228,283 of record NW_006400147.1, read on the forward strand.
TGCTGGAAAGGGTTAAACCGGGCAGCTCCTTGGAGGCAAGGATTCTGAGGCTCCGTCTAACATACTTTGGACATGTTGTAAGGAGAGACCGGTCCTTGGAGAGTGACATCACGCTTGGGAGGGTGGAGGGACAGCGAAGGAGGGGAAGACCCTCTATGAGGTGGACTGATTCAGTGACTGGGGTAATTGGGATGAGTTTGTCAGAGGCAATGCGATTGGCACAGGATAGAGCAGAGTTTAGGGCTGTTGTACATAGGGTTGCTATGAGTCGCAAACGAATCGACGGCACATAACAACAACAACTCGTATATGACTGACTCAATCAAATAAAAAAAATAGGAAGAAGTGAAAGCAGAAGGCAAATGAAGACATGGCCCTGCCAACCACCGCAGAGTCTGTCCTGTGGCCACAACTCCCTCATGGTTTGCAAAGGACTGAGCTTCCATCTCTGGGAGAACTGAATCTGATGAGGTCTCTGCCAGATTAGCCAGCTGCAACTCTAGTCGCCTGGACTTACCGAGGTTCCTCAAGGCTGAAGGATCCTTTCCACCTCCAGATCTGCACAAAAATATCTGTCACTTCATCAAAGATGACACAGTACCAACCATGAACCAAGTATTAGGAGTTTTAAAAGCAAGGAGGATAAAAGAGAAAAGAAAGAAAAAGCTAAAGGAACTCTTGGGATAAAACCATGCTGGCAGACTACCACCAGATGGATTCACCTGTCAGACAAATAAAACCCATCTGTCAGAGTGATGTGCAGATTCTTGGATGTTCTCCCTATGAGTGATTCTCAGTAAAAAAGAACTGAAGTAAAGAGTGAGCTGTAGTTACTTAGTGAGTAAATATAATCAATTAAGCTGTAAGTGCAAGGCCCTCCCAATGAATTAACTTGTGGGCATCACAGACTAAAACAGCCAACTTTAAAAGCTGGCCAATGCGGAGGGACAGTTCCTCAGAAAGTTGGCAACAGAAATACCACTTTACCTAGCAATCCCACTACGAGGCATACATCCAAAAGAGAAATATGAGCTGCAACACAAACTGACATACACATACCAGGTTAACTGCAGCATTACTTACAATAGCAAAGAGCTGAAAACAACCCACGTGTCCATAGATGGATGAAAGGCTAAAGTATGGTACATTCACACAATGGAATATTATACATCACTGTAAAAGATCCAGAAATTGTGAAACTCTTTAAAATGTGGATGAACCTTGAACAAATTATGCTGACTAACATAAGTCAGTCACTACAGACAATCATGGTATAAGACTACTAACAAAAGGCTAAAGTTTACACACTGATTCAATCTAAGAGAGTTAGCAGGGATGAGAAAGGAGGGAGATGGGAGTAAAAATTAATAAACAGGTAAAATGGGTGATGAGAAAAGCAATAGACAACAAGGGTTACAAAATACACTGCAATAGACTACTGTGATTGTAATTAATGTTATAAAACAAAATACATATGAATGACTGAGTGAAAAACCAATATAATTTGCAAATTTTTACTCAAAAAATGAATGAGAAAAAAAAATTCTTCATTTGGCCAATGTGAACACTTACCAAACAGTGGGTTTTTTCAGAAATTAATGCTGAACATGTGAACTGCATCAAAATGCAGTGGTTCTGCGTGCTCAGTGCGTGTGACCACCCCCCCCCCCCCAAGTGTCCAGGCTAAGCACTGTAGGCTCCCACTGTTTTAAGGAACAGAGAGTGTCACTGATTTGTGGCTTTCAAAAGTACAATATATCACGACTTAGTCAAGGATCCTGTAAATTCATGATAACACTCTTTCTTCATTCTATACTTTTACTTAGCTTATTTCCAATTCATAACCTTAGTAACTGCAATGTAATTTCCTAAAAGAAAACTGATGCTTAAATGAAACAAATAAAAATAAATAAAGAAATAAATGAGACTATAGATGGGAAGTACAGTAGTTAAGATAGCCAACAGTTTTACAAGTTTGGCTCCAAGCCTGTGTACATTGCATAAAGTCAGGCATCTTATGCCAAATGTATTCCTTAAAAAATAAAGCATTAAGATATAAATTAAAAAAAACAGAGTCATGAAATATTTTCTATAATATATGCAACTGTCAGGGAGCTCTGGTAGCCTAGGGACAAGAAGCTGCACTGCAATTCCAAAGGCACATGGTTCAGATCCACCAGCTATGCCATAGGGAAAGGATGGGAAATCTCCTTTTGTGTGATTATCTGCCTCTGAGAACCCACCGGAGGGTCAGCTATGGGTCGATTCCAATTCAACTGCACACAACAACATATGCAACCATCACCCGCACCCATATTTGTTCCCAGTGATGAGTCGGTTCTGACAGTACACAACAATATGAGTCTATCGAGGTAGATCTCAATTAGGTTGCTATCATCTGACCCAAATCTTGGCAAACTCACCCATAAAGTCTGCATAGCAAAGCCCTGGAAATCTGCTTCCACAGAGATTACAGCCAAGAAACGCCAAGGAAGCCATTTGACTCCAGTCCCCAGGATTGCCATAAGCCAGAACCCACTCAATGGCAATAGGCTCAGGTTTTCTGGGTTGTTTGCTTCGTTTCCTGTCAGAGACCTCTCCAAAGTACTGAACAGCAACGATGTCAGTCTGGAGACTAAAGTGCACCTGATCCAGGCCATAGTCTTGTGCAATTACTTGCTGTGCATCAGAGAGCTGGACAATGACTAGGGATGATAGAAGGAGAATTGATGCCTTTGAGCTGTGGTTCTGGAGAATAGTACTGAATATACCATGGGCTGCTAGGAGAACAAACAGGTTTGTCCTAGAGGATGAGAGCAGGCTGATCCTTGGAGGCAAGGATTCTGAAGCTTCGTCTGACATACTTTGGACATGTTGTAAGAAGGGACCAGTCTGTGGAGAGAGACATCATGCTTGGGAGAGTAGAGGGACAGTGCAAGAGAGGAAGACCTTCACTGAGATGGACTGATTCAGTGACTGGAATAATAGGGGTTGGTGTGTCACAGACAATAACAATGGCACATGATAGAGTAGGGTTTAGGGCTGTTGTACATAGGGTCGCTATGAGTCACAGGCAACTTGACAGCACATAACAACAATAAGAACTGACAGAAAATGATGAGTGATTCTACACAGCTTCTAAGACTAGCACATAAAAGGTAACACACTTCCTGTCTTGCTTGCTGGAGCCCGAGGCCACCAGGTAAGTACCTAAATAAATATACAGACCCAGACCTTGAGTCATCTCAGCCTAGGTGCCAAACATGAGTATGAAGACACTGCCAGTGATTCCAGCCCCAAATCACACATTCGCTCCCCAACTTTCTAGGGTTCCTATGTGAAGGACAGACATGGCCCATCAGTAAGAGTTTATCTTTACCGTCTCCAGACAATATGAATTCCAAGCTTACATGATCTGCAAACATAGTAAGATGATGAGTGTGAGCCACTGCTAGAATTGGAGGTAATGTGTGTCACACAGCAAAAGTACCTGGAAAAAATGGGTAGAGGGAAGTAGGGGAAGGTATTAGGAAAGATTCAACGGGGACCTGTAAAGATAGAGTAATAGTGGGCATAGATTAATGGTGATTAATTTTATAAAAAAACAATATATAGGAATAATCGTATGAAACACAATGTGAATGAAGGAATGTATGAAATACAATGTACAAGAATGAAACACAAAGAATATAGATTTTGTTTTCAAACCAACATAAAATAAAAAGAAAAAATTTTAAAAGCTAGAATGTAAAGATAATGTAATTTTCACTTAATTAAAATTAATTAAGGTTAAAAAAGAGAGAAACACCTAATTCTTTTAATGTATCAGATATTCTTAGTTCTTTACATCTCAGAAAACCTGTGACAGGCAGATGGCATAACTTCACTTGAAACATTTCATAAAGAAGATCAAAGACTACAGTTTTCAGTATGGAATTCACCTCAACATCAAGAAAACAGGAATTCTCACAACTGGATCAAAAAGCAACATTAATAGAGAAAAGACTGACATACTATCAAGGACTTCATTTTACTTAGGCCCACCATCAATGTCCACGGAAGCAGCAGTTAAGAAATCCTGGGACATACTGCAATGGGAAAAATCTGCTACAAAAGGACCTCTTTCAAGTGCTAAAGAGAAAGGATGTCACTTTGAAAACTATGGTGTGCCTGATCCATGCTATGATGTTTTCACCCACCTCACATATATACAAAAGTTGGTCGATTAAAAAGACAGGTTGAAGAAGAATTAAATTATGCTGCAAGTAAAGATAGAATACATCACGGATTGCAGGAACACAAACAAATCTTGGACGAAGGGCAGTTAAAATGTTCCTTAGCAGTGAGGACAGCAAGGCTCATCTTACAAGCTTTAACACGGTGTCAGGAAGGACCAATTTCTGGAGGAGAAATGAAATATTCTTGGTAAAGCAGAGGATCAATGAAATAGGGGAAGATCCTGGGTGAAAAGAACTGACACAAGGGTTGCAACAATGGGCTCAAAGACACCTCCAACTGTAAGGAAGATTCAGGACAAAGGGATGCTTTGTTCTGTTAAACACCTGCTTGCAAAGCTGGAACCAACTCAACAGCACTTAACAACAATGTAAGAAATACCCATAATGAGCTTTAGAGATAGGCATTGTTATTAACCTATTTAACATAAAAGTCAGGGACAAGAAAATAAGTCACTTGCCCAAAGATTACAAAACAATTGAGTTTTTATGTGCTGAACCAACTTACAGCTCACCTTCTAGTGGGTTTTCAGAGGCAGTAAATCACATCAGTGGACACTGTCCATCCTTGCCCCATAGCAGCAGGTGGATTTGAACCACCACGTGCCTTTAGGATTGCAGCAGAGCTGCTACCACGAGGCCATCAGAGCGCCCTAAACTGCTGAGTAGCAGAACTCAATCCAGGTTTGAGTCTCACCAGTTTGAGTATCATTCCAGTTTTGAAGTCTTACCATTACCATCAACCTACATAGGCTCATAGTGAAATAAAGGCATCCTAACACACCACTAGTCCATAAGTCTAAATCTTACCAACAGACAAGACATGTTATTCTCAATTTGACAAGCTTTCCTGAACAATATGCTTTTAAACTTCTATTAATTCCTTGGTTGCATCTCTCTTCTCTGTATTTAGCCAAACTCCCTCGAAGGACTCTTCTATGCTTCTAGAAAGTGACGCTATCTGTAATTTAAGTCTATTTCCTCTTAATCACTTGTTCTTGTTGTTAACTATTGTCAAGTCATAGGCGTAGGCGACTCATAGCCACCCTATGAACAAAAGTCTTGAATACTTGTATAACTTTCATTTTCTCTTTATGTTCATAGGGTTTCCTGAGGCAAGTTGTTTCAGATGTGGATTAGCAAAGATAAAATACTTGAAAGGCTGTTAGAATGTCTTTTCAGAGTATAATAAGCCCAGCTACTCTACCTTCTGTTTTCTAAAATTTTACTACAATACATTCCTTCTAGAACTGCGTTCTACAGAAGTACAAGATAGATAACTAGTCTAGTCATTGGCACATGATATAAACACTTATGAATTAACTGTATCCTGTTACTGGATCCTCCTCAAGTTCTCCACCTCAACATGAAATTATATGGCCTGGAATTAATCACTCAACAATATTTATTGAGCAGTGATGGCTCCAGTTTCCAAAATTTTGCCAATTTATAGTCTGTGTGAAAACAAGAAATGCCATGTTCCCTGATGTTCAAGAGCATGTCCCTTCCTGTATAAGACAAATGGAAAACATTTCAACGTAAATTCAATTAGCATATCTGTGATTGCTGCCTAAATAAACTAGTACGTTTAATATTGTTAAATCTGTTCTTTTTATGAGCAAGCTTAATTTCACATTATCTGTGTTATGTTTCTAAACCATTAACGTGATCTCAGGCAATGAACAGAAAGAGTTCAGGATAAGGAGCTGCATGGTCAACCCACGACAAGAATTTCAAACCCACCAGCTGCTTCTCAGGAGAAAGATGAGCAATCTCCTCGCTTGTGATTTACAGCCTCTGAAATAACCATCCCCCACTTCGCCATGGCTGGCTATGAGTTGGTCCCAAATGAATGGCAATGAACATCAAGCAATGAAGGACAACAAAAGGCAAATAACTGCATTTCTTTCCCCCACTTCCCAAAAGACTGGTGTTTATTTTGGAGAACATTGAAAGAAAGAACTCAGAATTTCTGAAAATTTCCTCTATGAAGAACTAAGGTAACCTTTCTCTCCAGGAAGTTCTTTCAAACCTTATAATTTTTAAATATTTTTCCAGATCAAATCTAAAACAGCTGAAGTTCATTTATCCATCATTCCTCACGCCTCTCCTATTTCTGATGTAGCAGACCAGTTAGTAACAGAAAGATAAGTCCGACTAGACTGCTTCTATTAACTAACATTCTAGTTCTTACCTGATATTCCTATATTACCTCCAAAGTCAGTATAACTGGTTTTGTTGGGATTTTTACACTGCTGTCATAGGTGTGTTCATTTAAGCTTACTGTGGTTCTGAAGACATTTTCTTTTACCCTGTTAAATATAAAGACCAGATCTCTTCAGAAACGAGAATAGGTTGACATCTATCACCAAGAATTGGAGCTAATGTTTCTTTATAATTAAACAAATTCTTCTCTAATCTTTTTTATCATTTTCTCCCCTTTCTTCCTCTATTCCTCAAAAAAAGTACCTGACAATCTTGTCTACCTTTCTTTATTTCAACCTTTCCCCGATAACCAAGGTTTGGCAGGAGCTCCAGGGGTGCTGCTAACCAGTTCATCAGGATGAGGTATCAATCTATACCTGCAGTGGTATTCAGGGGCCATTCCTTCAGGCATGTGCTCCGAATCCATCAACTGTTTGAAGGGAGAGATGGACAATCTCCTCCTATGTGACTGGCAGCCCCTGAACAGCTACTGGAGGGTCAGTTGCGAGTTGACTCTGACTCGGCAGCAATGATTTGAGTTTGAGTAAACCACGGCTGTTTCCTGAAGGAGTTGTTTTTGTTACGTGTCATTGATTTGAGTACAACTCACAGCCACTCTATGAACAACAAATCTGAACACTGTTCTATCCCGTGCTGTCCTCATCCTCCTGACACACTTGAACCTAGTGTAAAACGCCATCCGTACTTTAAAAGGAGAAGCTATTCCTTTGAAAGAGACATCATACTTGGAAGAGGGGAGGGTTGGCAAAAGAGCAAGGAAGACCCTCAACGAGATGAACTGACACAGTGACCGCAGCAATGGGCTCAAACATGTCAGGGAGGATGAGGATGGCACAGGAAAGCCTGGGATTTAGACCTGGTGTTCCTAGTGCCTCTTGTGAGGTGTACAAGACTGGACGGCACCTAACAACAACTCCTTCAGCAAACATGGTCGTTGTAGGTTACTCAAATCTCAATTCACCTCATTGCTATCGAGTCAGAAATGACTCCTAGCCGACCCTTCAGCAGGTTTTCGGAGGCTGTAATTCACATGGGAAGAGACTGCCCATCTTTTCTCTAGGAGCATCTGGCGGATTTGAACCGCACGCCTGCCGTTGGGTTGGCAGCATAACTCTTTACCCCCTAGGCCACCAGAGCTCCCTCCTAGATTACTAGAGAACTTACGGTCACCTTTCCCAAGTCTCCCATATAACCAAGTATTTGCTCACAAGAAACCGGATTTCCAGAGCCCTTCAGAACACAGCCTCTGTACAGGAAAAGGCCTGCCTCACACCTGTCTTTTAGGGGTTACACTCCTGCAGCACCTCACCCAGCTCAGCCCTTCTGGCTGAGAAGCAGATGAACATGAGATTCTCCTTCTTTGCTGGCACCCAGCCGCAGGGAATACACAAAGCCCCACCTTATAGAGGAAGGAAAATCGGCCTGGAAGACAAAACAGCGTTCATCTCTGTCTTATCTACCTTCTGAGAAGGGGGAAGGACGAGCGGAAGGAGAGAACAGGCATGTGGAGATCTGCCAGCACAAGTCCTGCTCCCTCTAAAGCCCAGCCAGGGTAAGGAGTGTTACCTGGACTACAGACAGCGAGCTGCTACCAGGTCCCTACTGACTCATGTGACCTCGCCTGTGCCACAGGAGAATCGTGCTCCACAGGGTTGCAAAGCCTGATTCTTTTTGGAACCAGAGAGCCAATGTACCTGTGAGTGGACTTGAACCTTATAGTTGCCTGATTGTTGTTGTGTACCATCGAGTCAGAGCAGAACCATAGCTGACTCTCGAGCACGTTTTCAGACCATTTATAGCACAGGCGGAGACTGCCCATCCTTCTCCTGCTGAGCAGCTGGTGGATTTGAACCACATGCCTTTGGGATCACAGTGCAGTTCCTTAACGTTAGGCCACCAGGGCTCTAGTTGGCTGGTAGGCATACTGAGGCTCAATGTCAAGAAGACAAAGATTCTCACCACTGGACCAAGTGGCACCATCAGGATGGATGGGAAAGAGACTGAGATTGTTCCCAGCTTTAGTTGGCTTGGCTCCACAGTCAACACTCTTGGAATCAGCATCCAGGAAATTAAAAGATGTATTGCCATGGGAATGTCTGCTGTTGGTGATCTCTCTAAAGTACTCAAGAGCAATGGTGTGTCTCTGGAGACTAAGGTGCGTCTGATATAGGTCATGGTCTTTGTTATCACTTGTCATGCATCAGAGAGTTGGACACTGACTAAGGAGGATAGAAGGAGAATTGATGCCTTTGAGCTGTGGTGCTGGAGAAGAGTATTGAGAATACCATGGACTGCTAGGAAAACAAACAGATTCATGCTGGAAAGGGTTAAACCGGGCGGCTCCTTGGAGGTAAGGATTCTGAGGCTCTGTCTAACATACTTTGGACATGTTGTAAGGAGAGAACGGTCCTTGGAGAGGGACATCACGCTTGGGAGGGTGGAGGGACAGCGCAGGAAGGGAAGACCCTCTATGAGGTGGATTGATTCAGTGACTGGGGTAATTGGGATAGGGGTGTCAGAGACAGTGCAATTGGCACAGGACAGAGCATAGTATAGGGCTGTTGTGTATAGGATCACTATGAGTCGCAAGCGACTCGATGGCACAAAACAACAACAACAACCATTCAGGAGCTCTGCCTGGGTTATGAGACCCACAAAGGAAAGTGTACAAGAAGTCTATTGGGAGGTCAACTCCAAGAACCTAGGGATGGACTGACTATGAGATGAAGAAAGAAGTGTACAGTTTACAGAGAGCCATCAAAGCAGACAACAGGAAGGTGCAGGTTGGAATGGCCAAGCCCAACACTGGACATAAGCGATGGCTGGTTAGCCCTAATATTTCTGAACCAACAAAGGTGGGTTCGATACTGGCAGACACCCAGAGCACAGGTATCCAAGCTGGCCCTGAAGACATCCTCCAGGAAAAGGACTGAGTAAATGTCCACCATCATTTCTATCTGATTTTCTGATGATCAGGACTTCTACCTAAAACCAGACCCTTGAGAAGATCCTACGAAACTTACCAAAAATTTAAGTCATATCTAGAATGAGAAGGTGCCCTCTCATCATAACCAAGACACTGAGCTGGCACCTTGCAAATGAAACAAGCCTCCAAAACAAAAGGCAGCAAAAGAGGCTGAGGCTGACGGAGCATTCACCTGTGGTGCTGTCTCCCCATCAGTTCCTTCCTACGACACTCCCCAACCAGAGGTGACACATTTCATTTAAAAATGTATTCTGATACTATCAACTGACGCCCAACACAGAGTGTCCATTCACAGAGGCAGGCCTAATCTTTCTAGTAATGTGTTTTCCAATAGAACTTTATACAAGTATAAGAATTCTATTTCTCTACAATGTCTAATCCAGTAGCAGCAGGGTGCAATGTGCCCTTGAAATACTACTCGTACAAGAAAAGAAGTGGGTCTTTCATTTTCACACACTCGATCATTGCTGTCAATAGCAATCTATTCATAGTTGACTCTGCAGGTTTTCAGAGGCTGTAAATCATAGAGGAGGAAATGACCCACCTTTCCTACATGGAGCAGCTACTAGATTTGAACCACCTGCCTTTGCATTAGTAGCACAACACTTTACTTATGAGGTCACCAGAGCTGCAGCCATTGTATTAGACATTCCATTCCATGAATGGCCAAAAGATCAGACAAGCTCTTCTTGGAAGACATGCAACTGAAGTTTTCCTTGGAGGCGAGGATGGTGATTTTTGTGTCATAAACTTTAGGCCCATTATCAGAAGAGGCCAGGCCTTGGAAAACGAAGGTACTTCGAAATGCAGAATATCAGAAAAGGCGAGGAAGACCCTCAATAACATGGACTGCCCTCTCAGAGGGATGGGATTAAGCACAGGGAGACTATGAGGACGGTACAGGATCAGGCAAGGTTTTATCTGTTGCACAGAGCACTGTTATGAGTTGGAGCCAAACTAACGTGCACCCAACAACATGTCTAGAACATAAAGGCATATATGGAAGCTGGATCACATTGGTCATATGCTGCCAGAAAAAAAAAGCTTGTCATGAAATTATGACTCTGCATTGTGCAAAAGCTAACTTTCTTAACATTTTAGCATCTAGTTAAGCAATTTTCTAATAGTGCTCATTTTTTTCCATCAGTATTACAACATTATATCAATGTGCCTCTAAAGCACATCAGCTTGGAAGGTCCTCGGAGGTCCTAACCCAAGCCCCCACTCACTGCAGAAACCTACTCTCCAAGTCTCTGCCAAGTTCTACTCAATCTTTACTAAATCCCCTATCAGCAAGGAAACTTAAAAGGTCATCTCCAAGTCCAAGAACATTTAAATACACTGGGGATGCATAAAATACTAATTTTGCACCTCTTATGTAACACCTTTGCATGCATTATGTTGTTTAAACTTGGCAATAATCTTAAAATGAAGTAATTGTTGTTGTTGTTGTTGTTAGGTACCATTGAGTCGAACGACTCACAGCAATCCTATAACAACAGATTTGAACCTTTTCCTAGGCTGTGGTAACCTCACATTCAAGCATTAACCATGTCAATCCACATGGTTGAAGGTCTTCCTCTCTGCTGTCCCGCAACCTTTCCAAGAACGATGTCCTTCTAAATGAACAGCTTCTCCTAGCAACATGACCAAAGTATGAGAAACGAAGCTTAACCATCCTTGCTTGCAAGGATCAACCTGAGTTCACCTTCTACATGACATCTGTTTGTTCTTCTGGAAGTCGATGGGATATTCAGTACAGTCCTCCAACACAATAGTTCAAAGACTTCAATTTTTCTTCTGCCATCCCTATTTATTGTCTAGCACTATTTACTGATGCACAGCAATTGACTGAAAAAGACCATGACCAGAATCAAGCGCACCTTAGTCCTCAAACTAATATCATTACTCCTCAGTAATTTAGAGAGATCCCTGACTCCAGATTTTTCCAGTGCAATATGTCCCTTGATCTCCTGGCTGCTGGTACCAAGTATATGGACTAAAGATCCAAGTAAGATGACATAAGTCATTGATAGTTTCAATCTTTTCTCCACCTATCATGATGATCCTTATTGGTCCAGTGCTGAAAATGTTTGTCTCCTTGATGTTGATAAGTAATCCACATTCAAGGCTGCAGTGTTTTACCTTCTGCAGCATGCGTTTCTAATCCTCCTCACTTCCTGCAAGCAAGGCTGTGTCATCTGCATTTCAAAGGTTATTGATGAGTGTTCCTCCAATCCTGATACCACATTTTTCTTCATAGAGTCCAGTTTCTAAAATAATTTGCTCACTATAGGGACTGACAAGGTATGGAGAAAGGATACAACACTGATGCACTTCTTTGTTCATTTTAAATAATGCAATGTTCCCTTGTTCTGTTCCCACAACAGCTTCTTACTCTAGGTTTCGTATGAGCACAATCAAGTGTTCTGGAATTCCCATTCTTCACAATGTTACCCGTAACTTGTTCTGATCCACACAGTCAAATGCCTTTGTATGGTAAATAAAAACAAGTAGAGATATTTCTGGTATTCTCTGCTCTCAGCCAGGATCTATCTGACATCAGCAATGATATCACTGGTGTGGCAGCTTCTTTTAAAGCCAGTTTGAACTTCTAGCAGTTCCCTGCCCTGTCTATGTAGTATTCTAGACGTCTCTGAATTATCTTTAGCAGTATTTTCCTTGCATGTGATAAAGTAAATCATTAATGCAGAGGTTCTATGACTTACACAAGATAACACGTTTATATGTACGAAAGGTAGCTGGCTGGAATAATATCCTAGGCCCAAACACGGCAGATCTTCCAAGGAATCTGAGGTCAAATGACAGATGACAGAAGGAAAACATTGGAATTGGGAAGGAAATCCGCATGGATGATGAATGAGAACATAATTATGTACATCAACTAGTAACCCTCAAAATCAATCTATTTCAAACTAAATCATTTAATGACTAACAAATATAGTCCTATACTGTTAAGCACTTCATGAAATACAAAATAAAGAGGACTACAAGCAAATGGAGGGAGTTCTAATGGCCTACCAGGTAAGGAACTGGACTCTACCCACAGGCAGGCAGTTCGAATCTGCCAGCTAGCTGTTCCACAGGTGAGAGGTGGGCAACCTCCTGTGCGATTTACAGCCGCTGAACATCCACTGCAGGGTCAGCTACGAGTCAGCTCCAACGCAAAGGAAACGGTTGCGTTGACAGGGAAGTGACGGTTTCATGCCTAACCACTCTACTGCATGTGCAGACACTACCATCTATACAAGAGGCCTGGATGTGCTATGATGCTCAACAAATTTCAGCAGAACTTCCAGAATACAGACTAAGAAGAAAGACCTGGCAATTGCTTCAAAAAATCACGCAGTGAGAACCCTACAGACCACAGGGTCCACCCTACACCCAGCGGCAGGGACGGTGCAGGGGCCCGCAGAACTTCATTCTGTTAATACTTGGGGCTGCACAAGCCACATGTGCTCTAAAAGACAAAATGCCCTAAAATAGAGATTTTCAAGGTTTAGCATCTGGACCTGCAGCATCCGGAAATGCTTGGAAAGTAACCAGGAAGGTAAATTCTCAGCCCTCTCCTCATGCTCACTGAATCAGAAATTTCAGGCTGAGGTCCTGCCAGTGACCATTATAAGAAGCCTTCAAGAACATCAGATCACATCCACACCTGAGAGTCACTGCTCCAGACCTGCACAACCAAGACCCCATCACAGGTTCACTGTAAAGAACTAATCACCTGGTCATGAAGGGGAAGGAAGCAGAGCTGCTGGGTTTGAAGTCTGGAATGTACTCAGATGACATCAGCATTGTCTTAACACCTCGAGCAACAAGCATCAGGCCTGAACTAGCCAGGGGACAGCAACACACTTCCTGTGCTTTACTGCCGTGACGGACAGGGAGGGGACCATCTTTGATTGAAACATGGAGGAAAAGTATATCTCACAGACACTGCTGGATTGTGAAGGCACCCTAGTGGTGCAACAGTTAAATGCTCAGCTGCTAGCTGAAAGGTGGGGAGTTTGAATCCACTCCTCAGGAGAAAGATCACCTGAACTGCTTCTATAATGAAGCAGCCAAGAAACTCCAGCAGGGCAGTTTTACCCGGTAATAGTGGGTCACCGTGAGTTGTAATCCACTTGCTGGTACCTACCAATAGCTAGACTGTGAACTGAGCATCCTGCCCTCTATACTTCATTCAATAAATAATACTGAGTACATGATAACCCATAATATTGGGTACATGATAATGAAGATGGACTGACACAGTGACTGCAGCAATAAACTTGACCATGGTGGAGATTATAAGGATGACACAGGATAGGGCAAGGTTTCCACCAGCCGTTCAGAGCTGCTATGAGTCACTATCAACAGTACCTAACAACAATACATGAAAAGAGAGTAATCAACAATGAAAAGTAAGTCTCTATAATTCAAGATCATCTTCCAACTTCTCAGAGAAAGGAGATTGCATGTTGAATGCATCTTGCTGTTGTGATGGGCCGTTGAGTCGCTTGCAACACATAGTGACCCTATGTACAATAGCTCTGAACCCTGCTCTTTCTGTGAGAATGCATGTTTTTCTCTCTGCCACTTCAATAACAATGATGGCTTATTGTTGTTAGGTGCCATAGAGCCAACTTTGATTCACAGCGACCCTGTGTACAACAGGACAAAACCCTGACTGATCCTGTATTATTATTATCCTCACTGTCTCTGATCAGTTTGTGCCCAGGATACAGTCACCTTATCAATCAATGTCACCAAGAGTCTGCCTCTTCTTCAATGATCTTCTACTTTTCCAAAAATGATGTCCTTTTCCGAGGACTGGTGTCTCCTGATAATGTGTCCCAAACACGTGAGACAATGGTTTACCATCTCTGCTTCTAAGGAGCAAGTTGGCTTCACTTCCTCCAAGTGAACTCCAAGTCAACTGTTTGTTCTTTTGGCAGTTCATGGTATATTCCGTTCTTTACCAATATCACAATTCAAAAGCATCGGTTCTTCTCCGGGCTTCTTTATTCATTGTCCAACTTTTGAAAGCATGCGAATCAACTGAAAAGACCATGGCTTGGGTCAGATGCACCTTTGTCTTTAAACTAACATCCTTGCTCTTTCACACTTTAAAATAGTTAATTTTTTAAACAGTTTTCTCCCTCCTCTGTTTCAGTGCAGTATACATTATTGAACCCATCTTACTCAGTCTCTCCCCAACCCCAAGGACAGTCCCATTCTACAACAGTGGCATCATGTAATATTTGTCCTTTTGTGACTGGGATATTTCACTCAGCATAATGTTCTCCAGAGTCAACCATTTTGAATAATATTGCATGAGTTCCTTGTTTTTTAATGCAGCATAGTATTCCATTGTGCGAATATACCACAGCTTCTCTAGCCATTCGTTTGTTGATGGGCACTTAGGTTGTTTCCAACTCCTTGCTATTGTGAACAAAGCTGCAATAAACATGGGTGTGCATATATCTGCTTGGATGTCAGCTATGGTCTCTTCAAGGTATATTCCCAGTAGTGGAATTGCTGGGTCAAATGGTATCTCTATTTGCAACTTTTTGAGAAAGCGCCATACTGCTTTCCACAGGGGTTGCACCATTTTACATTCCCACCAACAGTGAATCAGGGTTCCAGTTTCTCCACAACCTCGCCAGCATTTGTTGCTTGCTGTTTTGTTAAATTTTGCTATTTTGACTGGGGTGAAATTTCTGTCATCACAGGAGACTAGAGCGAGGGCTACATGGTGGAGGGGACCTGGGGGAGGGTTTGTAAAACAATGAAAGAATCTTTTCTTTTACTTTTCCATAATTTTTGGACTCATGTACTTATAACTTGTTAGTCAAATTTGTGCCTTCTAGGTTGCAACACCCCCATGATACATCTTCAAGGATATGAACATGTACAGCCAAGCACAATCAATAAGAGTGCATCTAAATTCCAAAATCAATCTCCATAATAGTCTATGTGTTTCCTACTGCCAAAGGGGCCCTTTAGAGTAGTGAGAGAAGATCTTCACCCTGAAACCCACAGCATCCCTTTTCAGCAGGAAGTAGCTAAGAGAATACGCCATCCCCTTTTCCTTATGACTCAGGGTGAAGTCTCTCTCAGGGAGGAGTGATAGGGAATGGCAAAGGACACACTGACAAAGAAGATTAATCAGAACTGGCTTTGACAAGCACTGTGGCATTTGGACAAGAACAAACTGGGAGGAGGGTAGAGAGAATAGTGCAACAATGAATGAATGGAAACCCAAAATCTCTGTAAATGTTTATGAAAATTAGTAAAATATAATTATAGAAAAAAAATAAAATAGTTAATTTGTCCAGTGCAATGCATCATTTGACTTACTGGCTGCTTAAAGGCTTTAGGTGGTGGGTAGCTCTGTGGTAAATGCTATACAAGCTTAGCTCATTCTGTCCTTATAAAACTCCATGAGGTAAGGGGCTATTAATGCCACTATTTTACCTATTAGACAGGTAAAGATCCTTGAGATCACATAGCCACTAGAAAGGCAATCCAGGAAATTAACCTGTTTTTAAACAATCCAAAATCAAGCCTCCTTTTTAACCCTAACACATACTCTAGCATCCTCCTTTTCTTTTTTTTTTTGTTATTTCATTCTAAGCAGTGTATCCTTTTCTTAAGCTACTCTTCAGATAAAAGTCCTGGTCAGTCAGTTTTACTCCCAAGTCCTTTACAATATAAATGCTCAGGAACCAAGGTAACCCCCAATGAAGAACCAATTGCAATAGTTGTTGTGTACCATCAAGTTGGAACTAACCCATAGCTGACCCTCCAGAGGTTTTCAGAGGCAGTAAATCACCTGGGAGGAAACTGCCCATCTTTCCCCTGTGGAGCAGCTGGTAGATTCAAACCTTGGACCTTTAGGTTAACAGCACACTAAGCCACCACAGCTCCCTGCTAGCAATGGTTGTTGTTGTGTGCCTTCAAGTTAGAACTAACCCATAGCTTACTCTTTAGCGAGTGTTCCAAAGCAGAAAATAGCACAAGAAGAGACTGTCCATCATTCTCCCATGAAGCAGCTGGTAGATCTGAACTGCATTTGTTAGAGACCCAAAATTGGCATCAAAGGGAAGACCCACTTTTATTGTACTATGCTTGGTCAGCATACCAATAAAACTTCTCTGATGCCTGGATCAAAGTGAGACCTTCTTCTCAGTGTTGCCAACACATCACCCATGTTTCTGTTACAGTACTTAACACAATGTAATGTCCACACACAACCCTACTAATTCAGTCACTGTGAAACCAGTTCCAATTCACAGAGAGTGCCTCATGTCAAAGTAGAACTATGCTCCACAGTGTCCAGTGAATGATTTCTTGAAAGTAGCTCACCGAGTCTCATCTCTGAGGCATCTATCATCTATCTAAATCTTCAGTCTTTCAGCTGGCAGTCAAACAACATCTGCACCACCTAGTAATTCCAAATATACAACTGACACCTGTTATTATTGTTGTTGTCGTCCTCAATTGCCATTAAATCAAGTCCAGTTCATGGTGATCCCATATGTGTGGAGTAAAATTGTCCATTGGGATTGTCAAGGCTGTAACTCTGGTGGCTTAGTGGTAAGAAACTGCACTGCAATCCCAAAGGCACCATGGTTCAAATCTACCAGCTGCTCTGCAGGACAAAGATGGGCAATCTCCTCTCATGCAATTAAACTGCCTCTGAAACGCCCCTGAAGGGTCAGCTATGGGTCAGTTCCAACTTGATGGAACACAAAAGCAACCTTAAAAGAAAACACA
>NW_006400147.1:246319-280411 GCF_000299155.1 Elephantulus edwardii
AAAAAAAAAAAGAAGAAGAAGAAAACACAAGAGAAAAATCTTTCTGATGCAGGTCTGAGAAAAAGTTCTTAGGCCTGACACTAAAATCCAGAAAAGTAAATATCCAATGATGATAAACTATACTTCATCAAAATTTAAAACCTTTGCTTCTTACAAACTATCTTGTTAAGAAAATGGAAGAGACAAGCCACAGACTGGACCTTTAGGTGAGGTCCATGTGTATCTGTTTGTGCTTCTTAAGAAAAAGGTCTTTTCTTCCCAAAGATTTGTATCAAGGACATATGAAGAATTCTCAAAACTCAACAGTTAAAAAAGGAAAAAGAAAAATCATCTGATTAGAAGATGGGCAAAAATCATGAGCAGACACTTCAAGTAAAATACATTGTTGCTGCTGCTGTTTTTGTTAGGAGCCATCAGGTGAAATACAACTCACAGCCTCACTCACAGCCTCACAGCGACCTAATGAACAGATCTCAGCCCTGCCTTGTCTTGTGCCATCCTTGTCATCTCTGATACATCTGAGCCTACTGTTAAAGTGTGAATCAATCTTATTGGGAACCTTCCCTTGCTTCTCTGACCCTCTACCTTTTCCAGCATGATGTCTTCTTCCAAGGACTGGCTTCCCTAACAACATGCCCAAAGTTCATGAGAAAATATGCATAAAAGATCTGACCTCTGTTCTATCCTGCGTCCTTCTCCCACTTCATGAAACACAAGAGCCCATTGCAGCAATCGCCATATCAATTCACTTAATTGAGGATCTTCCTCTCCTTCGCCAACCCTCCACCCTTCCCAGGATCATGTCCTTCTCTAAGGAATAGCCCGTCTTAAATATATGCCCAAAGGATGTTAAGGTGAAGTCTCTCAGATGCATAGCAAGTAATTGGAAAGACCATGGCCTGAATCAGACACACTTAGACCTCAAACTGATATCATTGCTCCTCAATAATTTGGAGAGTTCCCTTCACTGCAGGTTTTCCCAGTGCATTGTGTCTCCTTATCTCCTGACTGCTGGTACCAAGGGTGTTAACTGTGGATCCAAGTAAGATGAAGCTATTGACAGTTTCAATCTCCTCTCCATCCATCATGATGCTGCCTATTGGTCCAGTGGTAAGAATCTTTGTTTTCTTGATATTGAGACAACCCATACTGAAGGCTGCATTCCTTGGTCTTCTGCAACAAGTGCTTCAAGTCCTCCTCACTTTCAGTAGGCAAGATTGTATCATCTGCATAAGCAAGTTATTGATGGGTTTCCCTCAAATCCTGATGCTACATTCCTCTTCATATAATCCAGCTTCTTGTATAATTTGTTCAGCATACAGATGTAATAGGTCTGGAGTGACAGTATCGATGGCAATAGAAGATGTATAGATAGCAATAAATGTTGGGAAAACATACATAAATCATTAGCTGTGGGTAAAGTGCAAACTAAAATCAAAATAAGGTACAGCACTTAAAAGAATGGCTAAATTATTTTTTTAATGACAAGGCCAAATACTGGTGAGGATTCAGATAAAACCAAACTCTCAAATATTGCTGATAGAAATGTAAACATTAGCCATTCTGAAAAGGAGTTGCTTAGCCAGTTTAAAAAAAACAAAACAAACCCCAAATTATGCACATCCTTAACTATACGGTCAAGTAATCACATTTCTGGGAATTTATCCCAGTGAAATAAAAACTTATGTTCATGTAGAAACCTGTATATGAATGTTCATGTTTGCAACAGCCCAAACCTGAAAACAAAATGTCTTTGAGTACATGATTTAAAAGAACATAAAAAGGAATAAACTAGGGATATACACACAGGGAGCATTAAGTGGCTCAGTGGTAAGGAATTGCACTGCCAACACAAAGGTATGAGGTTCTAATCCAACAGATGCTCTGTGAAGAAAGATGGGCAATCTCCTCGTGTGCATTTTACTGCATCTGAAAACCAGCTGGAACACTAGCTATGGGTCAGTCCCAACTCAACAGTAAATGGCAATAGAGCACTATACTGAATGAGAAAATATGATCAAACAGATCATGTATGGCATGGTTCTATTTATATAACAGTAAAAATGGCACAGTTCTAGAGCAGGGAGACATATCTGTGGTTACGAGGGACAGGGTAGATGGAGTGTGTGTGTTGTGTGGGCCTTTTGGGGGTCTACAGCCCTGTCCTAACTGATTAGAATTAATCTCTCTCCAGATCTGGTCACTGGGGCGTCATAAGTTAGAACACAACTCAGCTCAGTACCAACATACAAACTCACAAACTGGAGAGGCTTCCTCCAGCAGTCCCTCTGCACTGACCTGCCCACCGTGGTCAAGATATACACTGTGTCTTTCTTCCAAGATGAGACAAAATCGAATCAACAAAAAGAATTTTAAAAATAAAAAATCACCATGCAGCAAAAGAATAATACTTTTTTTAAAAAAATCCAACCTCAACAACCTCAGAACATTTCCAGTAAGCTTTGTAATCCAATATGTCTTCTTGTGTGACCTCCAGGTTACCCCTTGCTTTTCAGGGATCCTATTACACACACTACATTCTGAGACATAAATCCTACCAAAATCAATGGGAGGAAGCAGAGACTTTAAGACTGCAGAATTTTATGAACTGTGTTTCCATATGCATGTAAGATGGAAATCTTTAAAAAAAAGTACTTTGGGAGAATTTGGCAAGAATAGCAAAAGGGTCTTATAACATCATCCTTTTTTAATATATTGGCCTAGAAAACTCCTTCAAAGATTTACCATTTTTACCTTTGTTTTCTCACTGGGTCATTCATTCTAAAACCT
Source organism: Elephantulus edwardii (assembly GCF_000299155.1). NCBI lineage: Eukaryota > Metazoa > Chordata > Mammalia > Macroscelidea > Macroscelididae > Elephantulus > Elephantulus edwardii. Next base: position 249,110 of record NW_006400147.1, read on the forward strand.
TCCATTTAGACAGTGTTTATCATTTCAAAGCACACCGGGCCATGAAGAAAAGGCAGTGTGGGCAGTACCTAGGGGCAGCCCTGTGCAAGGCAACTCTCACCCGCCAGTCCTCAGCCTCATTTCAGTTTGTCTGGCCATCCTTCCCCCAGGCTCAGGATCTGTACTGTTCCACATCAAAAAGCCAGCTCCTCCCCAGAGGCTCTAGCCCAAGCAGCCCACGGCAAACACTCCCAATTCTCAGCAGCAGCCCCCTTCTCATCAAATCAGACACATTTCTGCATTCATGTGCTTTTCTTAACGGCTGCATTTTAAAATCTCATTTAAACTGAAACTCCTCCATTAGCTTCCATGAAAAGATGTATTTTTAAGTGCTTTGATCTCCACATGCCCCACAGTACATTAGTATTCCTCACCCTCCACCGTCCAAACACAAAGTAAAAGACCTGGCTCCGTACATTTTCAAAAGGAGACAGTGGGATAATAGGTACAGCACGTTCTGTCTTTCCTATCCAGCTGCAGGCTTTACAAGTGTTTCATTATTAATTTTGGAAAAAAAAATACATCACATCAAAGCAAACGTCCAACAACAAAACATTCCATGCGGCTGTTCTGCTACACATCCACCACACCAAGGAGAGCCATGGAATCAGAACCCACCCTAACATTGCTAAGACTTCAGCCGGGCTTCAGAAGCTGTGAATCACGTGGAAGAAAAAGGCCCATCTTTCTCCTGTGGAGCTGCTGGCTAATCTGAACCAAGAGAAGCACCACTTTTAGTGCGGCAGTTCCCAAAGAACTATTCCCCCAGGGCTCTCCACCCATAAGAATACTGTTGACATGTGGTGTGGACTCGTAGCTGACTCGCCTGTCAATCACACAGGACGAGGCTGCCCATCTTTCTCCCATGGAATAAGCTGATGAATTTGAACTACATGTCTTTTGGCTGACAGGGTGACTCTTACCACTCGGTCACCAGAGTAGAGATCTACAGAGCTTCTTATGTTCTGCTGCTTTTTATTCTGGTCAAATCAGTGACTTTTGATCCCCTTTTGTTAGATGCTATAGAGTTAATTCCAGCTCACAGCAACCCCATGTCACAGAACAGACCTGCACCATAGTAGGTTTCTTGGCTGTAATCTTTAAGGAAGCAGACCACCAGACTTTTCTTCCCCTGAAGGGGGCTAGGTGGGTTCCAAGGGCTAGCCTTTAAGCTGCTGTTGCATGCCATCGAGTCGACTATGACTCACAGTGGCCCTATGAACACTGGATCTGAACCCTGCCCTGTCCTGTGCCATATTCATCAGTTCAGATACACTTGGAGCCATTGGTACAGTCACTGTGTTAATTCATCTGGTTGAGGGTCTTTCTCTCCTTCACCATCCCTCTAGCTTTTGAAGCATGAGCTCCTTTTCCAAGGACTGGCCCCTTCTAACAACATGTCTAAAGTATATGAGATGAAGTTCACCATCCTTGCCCCTAAAGAGCATTTGGTTGCTCCTTGAATTTCTCCATGACAACTCTGGAGAAGTCCTTGGCAGGGGATTTTTCCAATACAAAGCACCTTTAGATTTTCCGACTATTCATTGTAGATACAAGTAAGACAAAATCGTTGACAACTTCAGTCTTTCATCCATCCACCATGCTGTGGTCTACTGGCCAAGTGGCAAGCATTTTTTTCTTGATCTTGAGATATGATCCATATTGAAGGCTGTAGTGTTTGTGTGTGTTTAAATCTCCAACCTCTCGGGAGCTCTGGTGGTCTAGTGGCAAGAAGCTATACTGCAATCCCAGAGGTACACGGTTCGAATCTACCAGATGCTCTGCTGGAGAAGGAGGGACAATTTCCTCCTGTACCAGGCAGATCTGATTTGACGGTGCATGCACAAAAAATAACAAAATAAAATTTAAAAAAAATCCCCAATCTTTCTCTTAACAGTTCCTTAACTCTGTGACTCCAGGACTTTCCTCCCTACAACAGATTTCAAACTATATTTAAATATTTGTGTAAGCAAGGCCAGACTGAGATTTTGAGTGATTTAGAGGCACTGGAATGTTACTCTTCCATAATGTAATCGCTGCATTCATCCTCCAATCTCTGGTATGCTTAAGCCCATACTGCATAAATCCATCTCCTTTAGGATCTTCCTCTCTTTCACTGACCCTCATATTTCCTAGCATGATATCCCTTTCTAGGAACTGGCCTTTCCTGATAACATGCCCCAAGTATGTAAGGTGTGTATGATTCAGGCCATAGCCCTTCTGATCACTACTTGCTATGCATCTGAGAACTGCACAATGAATAAATATGACAGAAGAAGAATTGACACCTTTGAGCTGTAGTGTTAAGAGAAAAGCAATGAACATCCCATGGACAGCCAAGAGAACAAACAGATATGTCTCGGAGAGGGTACAGCCGGAGTGCTCTTTGGAGGCAAGAATGATGAAGCTTTGCCTCATATACTTTGGGTATGTTGTTAGGAAGGGCAATTCCTTGGAGAAGGACATGATGCTGTAAAGGGTGGAGAGTCAGCTAAGGAGAGGAAGACCTTCAACCAGGTGGACTGACGTGGTGACTCTTGCAATGGGCTCTAGTGTGTCAGAAAGTGTGAGGATGGCGCAGGATAGAACAGGGTTCAAATCTTTTGTTCATAGGATCACGATGATCACTCAATTCAATGGAACCTAACAACAACAATAATGTGTAAAGCAAAATCTCACTATCTTCCCCTCTAAGGAAAATCCTGGCTAAAATTCTTCCATAGCAGATCTGTTTGCTCTGTTGGCAGTTCAAATTGTAATCAACACTCTTCCAGCACCACAATTCAAAAGCATCCATTCTTCTCTTTGTTTCTTCTTCTTCATCCACTGTCCAGCTTTCAAATGCTTATGAAGCAATCAAAAATGCCATGAGTCAGACTCACCTTAGTATTTAAAGTGACATCCTTGTTTTAACACTTTAAAAGGGTACTTGACAGCATATTTACCCAACACAACAAGTCCTTCGATTTCTTGACTGCTGCTTCCATGGATGCTGACCGTGCATCAGAGTAATACTTACAACTTTAATCTTGCCTATTGGCCCAACTGTGTGGAATTTTATGTTGAGGAGTAATCCATACTAAAGGTTATAATCCTTGAGCTTCATCATTAAGTGCTCAAATGTTTCTTTTCTGCAAGCAAGGCCATACCATCTGTATATAGCAGGCTGTTGATGAGTCTTCATTATTCTTCATAGAGTCTAGCTTCTGAAATAATTTGCTCAGCATACAGATTGAATAGGTATGGTAAAAGATATAATCCTGACATGCATTTTTCCTGATTTTCAACCCCTTGTTGTGTCCAAATGGCTGCTCCTTGGTCTATGGGCAGGTTCCATGTGCGCACAATTGTTTTGAGATTCCCATTCTTCTCAACGTTCTCCATAATTTGTTATGATACACACTGTCCAGTGGCTTTCCATAGTCAATAAAACACAAGTAAACATCTTTCTGGAATGCTCTACTTTCAGCCAAGTTCTATCTGATGCCAGCAATTAGATCCTTTGTTCCACAGTATCTTCTGAACCTAGTTTGAGTTTCTTGCAATTCCTTGTTGAAGCACTGCTCTAGCTATTTTTTAAGTGATCTTCAGTAAGTTACATATTGGTATGTGATAGTCATGACAATATGATCATATCTACATTCAGCTGGATCGCCATTATATGACACAGGCACAGAAATGGATCCTTTCTAGGCAGTTGACCAGGCAACAGGCTTCCAAATTTCTCAGCAGATAACTAAGCACGTCCAGAGATAAATCTGTTTGCTGAAACACAACTGGAATTACATCAATTCCTGAAGTCTTATTTTTCGCCACGACCTTCTGTGCAGCCTGGACTTCTCCCTTCATTATTATTGGTTCTTGGTCATATGCTCCTTCCTGAAAAGGTTCAGAGTCAATAAATTCTTTTTGGCACTCTCTATAAATTACAATAAAGAGAAGCCCATAAAACTCAACCAAGATCTGTAGTCTCCTGGGAGATACTGGGTTCAAAAATGTTGAGTACCCAGGGAAAACTTCAAGCTGTTGTGCCTGTACCCATAGGCCGATTTGAAAGGCAGGGAGCCATGGCTGTACAATATTTCAAGCACTGGCTTTTCTCTTCCTGAAAATAAAGGAAATTTTCTGGAATTCAGAAAGAATTACTCTGGTGGCTAAAGCTAAGAAGCTGTGTTGCCATCTCAAAGGCTTGCAGTTTGAATCCACCAGTTGCTCCACAAAAGAAAGACCAGGCAATCTCCTGTAGCAATTTACTGCGTCTGAAAACCCACTAGGGAGTCAGCAATAAATTGGTTGCAACTTGTTGGTACACAACACCACCATCAATTACACCACCACATTCTGGCTTTTAAGGAGCCTCGAATTGGGCTGCTAACTGAAAGCTGAGCTGTTTGAATTTATCAGCACGGATTTATTTTACATTCTGAGAAATCGGAAGGAGGGTAGCTGTCACAATCAACACTAGTGCAGGTTTGGGTATTTTTATTGTGTTTTCACTGATTATTGAGCAACAAGTAAACACACAATTTTGTTGAGCAAAAAGCATCACAAGTATAGTAAAACAGCATCTGGATTCACAATAACAAAGTTATAAGCAATACAAAGATCTGATTTTCATAACTGCCTCAGAAAAAAGAAAACGCACAATGTGGACCGCACTCTACGCGGGCAGAGTAAGAAAGCTGAGGGAGCAAGGGGCAAAATGTACTGCTCAACCACAGCGCCACCAGGAGCCCTAGGATCGGGGCAGCCCAATCTAAGCGACTCACACCCTAGCAGGGCATTTTCCACTTGCTTCAAATGAAAATGCAAAGAGAAAAATCTTCTCAGTTACCACCAATCAAAATATTAAAGGGCCTGGGAGGAGTGAGTCGTGGGTGCTGAGGGAAGGAAGCAGGGATTCTGGGCCTGGGGTCCGGGGAGGGGAAACTTGGACTGGAAGCCGCGAGTTCAGAGGAGGGCGCTGGAGGCCCCTCCAGGCAAGCACAGGGGACCCTGGTCCCAGCGCCTCGCCTTCGCCTTCGCATCAGTCCTGGCTAATGGGCCACCTTCGGCTCAGCCCCAGCGCAGGGCCCAGCGCCGCCGCTTAGCTGTCACTGGCCAATGTGCCAAACTAGCCTCCTACCACAAATGTCACATTCCAAGAAAAACCAGTTCCTTGGAAAGTTTCATCATCTCCCTCCCCCCCTGAACCCAGATTTTTCTTAAAGGCAATCCAAACAGGCTAAGAACGACTGAATCTAACTCCCTGGTTTCTGAAAAAGAAACTTTTTCGGGAGAACAAAGCAACAGCAGTAAACGCTACTGCAACCTCGGGGTCCTGGGCGCGAGCTCCTTCGCGCGCCCCGCCAAAGTCCAGACGCCCCGGGGCGGCAGGAAGGGTCTGGCCGGGGAGCAGCGCGGCCAGCCGGGCGGGCCCGTATGGGCGCCTTTGTCTTAAGCGGAGGGAAGCGGCCACCGGACGCCACGGGACACCCCCCTTCCGCCCCCATGCGTCCCCTCCCAAAGCGGCCAGGAACCCAGCGCCCTCGTTTGTCTTGGAGAGTCAAGCCATACGGCAGTGCCCCTTTAGAAAACCAGACCCGGAGTAAAAGCGGCGCCGGCACCCCCGGAGTCCACGGGCCTCGCTGGGACTTGATCCGTGCGCACCAGGGACCTGGAGGGCGGGGAGCCAGCCGGGGTTCTTCAGACACCCATAATCCGGGTAAGAGAGAGCGAGATTTCCGCGGCAGCAGCTCTCGGCCTCCGCTGCCCAGTCGATCTCACAAATTGCTCTCAGTCTGGGCCGATGCAGCCTCGAGCCCCAAGCAGCCCCCAGACACAAACGAGGGCGGGGATGCACAGAACCCACGGGCTCCTCGAGAGAGGAGGCTGAGGCTCCTTTCCTCCACCCCGAGAAAGCAGTTAGTTACCTTTCACCGCAAGTTCACAAGTTCTCTGGCGCAACTTTGCCCTCCACATGAGGCGATCATGGTTCGTTCAGTCTCGTGGTTGGAGAAGAGAGACACTGGGTAGCGCACTGGGCATGGCGAGCAGCGGCGAGGGGGAAGTGGCACCCGACAACCAGCCCCATTCACGCAGGACGGAGAGAAATGCCTGGGCTTCACCTCCCGCCCCAAAGCCGACAATCGCTGCTGGGTCCTAAAGCGTCCAGCGCGCTGCAGCCGCGGCCGCGCTCCAGCTGCGCGCGCTCCGGCCGGGAGGGTCGTGGAGCTCGTCACTGTAACTCTACACTCGGTCCTCGCCCCGGCGCCTGGCCGCTGGGCCCTAAAGCCCGTCTCCACGAACACGCCGCTCCTCCCCAAGCCCGCAAGGATACCATTTCCACAGCCCCGGAGACCACGCTGTCTGGTCTTTCCAAAGCTTTGGGAGACTCACTTATTTCGCCCTCTGCCTCAGCTTAATTAAAGTCAAACTCACTAGTTCTCAGTCTTTGGAATTGCTTCTCCTTCTCATGAAGCCAACTACAGAGGAAATCAGTTTCTAGACCTGCCTTCAAACGCTAGGTTAGGCTCTTCGTAGGTTCAAACTCTTAAGTGGAATTTTCAACAGAAAAATAACACTTTTTCTCTCTGCTTCTATCACGCACTGGGATTGAGTGAGTAGCAGCTACCGGTGCCCTTTTGACAAAATTGAAGGGCAAAAACCAGACATCACCGCCTTGAGTATTGAATGTGTTTGCAGAAACACACAGCCTGTGGCCACAAACCCCCCCAGGCCATTATCTACTCAAATAAAGGCAAGAACTGATCCTGGGGTACTCTTGTGATTCTGCCCAACTTCCTAACTCTGACTTGACCAGGTAACAGGGGCCAGAACCTGACATGTCCCTGCTGCTTGTATGGGGGGAGGGAGGGGAGTGCAAAAGCTGCTTAGGCAATAAAAGGAAGCAGGAAAATCGTGTAGTTGTTGCTGAGGATGTAAGTGGAACCGTCAGCTCATGTCAAGATTCCTTCACTTAAAAGTCAGGAGCAACTGACAAAGGAGATTAATCAGAACTGACTTTGACAAGCACTGTGGCAATTGGACAATTAAAACAGACATTCGGATGGGGGGGGGAAGAAGAACAAACTGGGGAGGAGGGTAGAGAGAAGGGTGCAGCAATGAAGGAATGAAAACCCAAAATCCCTGTAAATGTTCATTAAAACTAATAAAATTTAATAATTTTAAAAAAAAAGTCAGGAGCACTGATAAGCCAAAGGCCTAGCATCTGTGGTTCAAATTCACCAGCAGCTCCTAGGATCCTAGGAAGGTGGGCAGTGTCTTCTCATTACAATTTATAGCCTTGGAAACTCAGAGGGTTACAATGACTCGCATCTGACTCCTTGGCAGTGATTTTGAATTTAAATACTGAACCTGGTAATACAGGGAGTTCTTGGCATTTGGACTCCACCTCTTTGGGACAGAAATGGGCAGTATCTGGTTGTGATTTACAGCCTCGGCAACCTGATTGCCATGAATTGCTGAAATCATCTCAACAGCTGGGAGTTTGGGAGTGTTCACTCTAGCACTGGCCTCTCCTGACAACACCTCCTAAGCATGTAAGATGAGGTCTCATCATCTTTGAGAAACAGTCTGGCAGTACTTATTCCAAGACAGATTTGTTTGTTCTTTTGGTAATCCTCAAAAAAGGACATCAGGCTTGGGAAAGTACAGGGTGAGTGAAAAAAAGATTCTCAAGGAGGTAGATTGAGTGGACTTTCATAATAACTGCATCAGGCGGCTTAGTAAGGACAACAGAGACCATGAGGATGGTGCAGGATAGGGTGGACTTTTGTTCTGTTGTATATAAGGTCGCTAAGCAGGAGTCAGCCTGACAGCATTTAATATAAACAATACACATAACTCTAATAATGAGTAGTTGCTGTTTTTGTTAGGTGCCATTGAGTCAAGCATGACTCATAGTAACCCTATGAACGACAGATCTGAGCCCTTCCCTAGTTTGTGCCATCCTCATCATCTCTGACACTCTAGAGCCCATTACTGCAGTCACTGTGTCAATCCATCTCACTGGGGGGGGCATCTTTCTCTCTTTTTCCGACCCTCTACCTTTTTAAATATGATGTCCCTTTCCAAAGAATAACCTTTCCTAGCAACATGCTCTAAGTATGAGAGACAAAGCTTTGCCAACCTTGTCTGCAAGGAGCACACTGGTTGCATTTTCTTCAAGGCATATCTGTTTGTTCTTTTGGTAATCCTTAGAATATTCTGTACACTTCTCCAACACCACAACTCAAAGGCATAGATTCTTCTTCTGTCATTGTCCAGCTCTCAGATGCATAGCAAGTGACTGAAAAGACTACGGTCTAAATCAGGTGCATCCTGGTCGTCAAACTGATAACATTGCTCTTCAGCATTCTGGAGAGGTCCCGGACAACTGACTTGCCCAAAGCAGTATGTCTTCCAGATCTCCTGACTTCTGATATCAAGTCCAAGCAAGATGAAATCACTAACAACTTTAATCCTTTCTCCATCTATTTTGACGTTGCCTACTGGACCAGTAATGAAGACCTTTCTTTTCTTGATATTGAGATGCAATCCATACTGAAGGTTGTAGTCCTTGATCTTCTGCAGCAAACGTTTCCTCACTTTCAGCCGGCAACATTGTGTCACCTACATGAAGTGAGTAGTTGACAAGTCTTCCTCCAATCCTGATGCCACATTCCTCTTCATCAAGTCCAGCTTCACTAATCACTTGCTAAGCATGGATAATATGGAGAAGGGGCACATCCCTGATGCACACCCTTCCTGATTTTAAGCCATGCAGTGTTCCCTTTCCTTGCTCTGTTCAGACAACTGTTCCTTGGTCCAGGTAGAGATTTTGTAAAAGCACATTTAACTCTTCTGGGATAGCAGGGGTTAAAGGATCCAGCTGCTAAACAAGAGGTCCATGACTCAAAATCACCAGCAATTCCATTGAGAGAAAAAAACCATATGCTTCTTAAAATTTACAGCCTTTGAAACCACATGGGTAACTGTACTCTGTCCTACAGGATTGCTGAATTGAATGGACTTGACAGTAATGGGTTTTACTCTGGCATTTAATAGTAGATAACTAGTTTTCTGTTCTTATCTATTTAAAAAGATAAAATTTCTACTAGGATATAAACAACAATGCAAGAGGTTCAAGTGCTAGAGGTGTCTGGAACAGGTGAACCTTAAGCAGGAGAAAGAATAGTTCAATAGTTGTTGTTGTTGTTGTTATGTGCCATCGAGTCACTTGCAACTCATAGCGACCCTATGTACAACAGCCCTAAACTCTGTTCTGTCCTGTGCCAATCGCACCATCTCAGATACACCCATCCGGATTACCCCAGTCACTGAATCAATCCACCTCATAGAGGGCCTTCCCCTCCTGCGCTGTCTCTCCACCCTACCAAGCATGATGTCCCTCTCCAAGGATCGGTCCCTCCTTACAACATGTCCAAAGTATGTTAGAGCCTCAGAATCCTTGCCTCCAAGGAGCCACCTGGTTTGACCTTTTCCAGGATGAATCGTTTTGTTTTCCTAGCAGTCCATGGTACCGTCAATACTCTTCTCCAGTGCCACAGCTCAAAAGCATCAATTCTGCTTCTATCCTCCTTAGTCATTGTCCAACTCTCTGATACATAACAAGTGATAGCAAAGACCATGGCACCTTAGTCTCCAGAGAGACACCATTGCTCTTTGGTACTTTGAAGAGGTCCCTAACAGCAGACTTTCCCGTGGCAATACGTCTTTTAATTTCCTGGCTACTGTGGAGCCAAGCAAACTAAAGCCATGAACAATCTCAATCTCTTAATCCATCTTGATGCTGCCTATTGGTCCAGTCGTGAGAATCTTTGTCTTCTTGACATTGAGCCTCAATTCATTTTGGAAGCTGCAGTCCTTGACCCTCTGCAGCAAGTGCTTCAGGTCCTTCTCAGTTTCAGCAAACAGTGTTGTGTCCTCTGCGTAATGCAGATTGTTGATAGATCTTCCACCAATCTTGACCCCACATTCCTCCTCGTAGAGCTCAGCCTCCCGGATAATCTGCTCTGCATACAGGTTGAAAAGGTATGGAGACAGGACACATCCTTGGCGTACGCCCTTCCCAATTTTGAACCACGCAGTGTTTCCTTGCTCTGTTCTGACGACTGCCTCTTGGTCCAAGTATAGGTTTCTCATTATCATGATCAAGTGTTCTGGGATTCCCATTCTTCTCAGAGTCAGCCATAGTTTGTTATGATCCACACAGTCAAATGCCTTTGCATAATCAATGAAACACAGATATACATTCCTCTGGTAGTCCCTACTTTCAGCCAACATCCATCTAACAATAGCTACAAGATCCCTAGTACCACGACACCTTCTATACCCAGCCTGGACTGCTGGCAGTTCTCTGCTGATGTGTTGTTCCAAAAGTTTTTGGATAATCTTCAGTAGAATCTTGCTTGCGTGTGAAATTAATGATATTGTTTTAGTTCAATGGAGGAAAAAGAAAACTGGGGGCCCAGGGCTGAGCCTTGGAGAATGTCCACAACTGGAAAGTAAGGAATGAAGAAGTGACAGAAGTAGAAGAGCTGAGAAAATGTAAAGGCATCTCAGCAGAGGAAGTTTTAAGAAGCTGTTCCCTCTATCAGGAACTAGACATTCCTAGACCCCCAGTTACATGATCTGGAGCTCTGATGGTGTGCTCTTGTAGCACGGTGCTCTGCTAGCCAACAGGACTGCACATCTCTGTGGACTTTTGGGTTAGCTGCCTGATTTGTTACACATACTTCTAATTCAATCAGGTGGACCTAGCCTTGGTAGCCTATTTTGATACCAAGCCATCATACATGCCATGAGCAGTAAGTGCAACTGAAAACCAATTTCTCTCCTCATTGTACCTTAATTTCCTCAATGAAATATAGACAGAGAACTGCCAGATGTTCCGGCTTGATTTAGAAGAGGCTATGTTGTTGTTGATTGCCTTCAAGTTGAGTACGAATCATAGCAAATCTATAAACAAAAGGTATAAAGCCTTTCTGTAACTATTGACATTTATCAGCACCAAGGATATCATTGTTGATATTAGATGGATCCTGGTTGAAATCAAAGAATACTAGAAGAATGTCTGTCCTTTAATGACTATCCAAAGACATTTGACTATGTGAATCATAACAAATTATGGTTAACATAACATAACACTGGGAAGAATAGGAATGCCAAAACACTTGATTGTGTTCCTGTGAAACCTAGACCTAGACCAAGAGGTTACTGTACGAACAGAGCAAGGGAACACTGCATGGTTTAAAAATCAGAAAAGGTGTGTGTCAGGGTTGTACCCTTTCTCCATACTTATTGTGTGTGTTGGGTAAATCATTTGAGAGGTTGGACTCTATGAAGAAAAATGTCTTATCAGGATTGGAGGAAGACTCATCAAAAACCTGAGTTATACAGCTGACACAACCTTGCTTGTTGAAAATGAGGAGGACTTGAAGCACTCACTGCAGAAGGTTAAACACTGCAGCCTTCATGATTGCATCTTAATGTCAGAAAACCAAAAATCTTCACTACTGAACCAAGAGGCAGCATCACGATAGATGTTTCCTCTCTCTGGGACTGAAACTGTCAACAACTTCCTTTTACTTGGACCCACAGTCAACACCTTTGGTATCAGCAGTCAGGAAGTAAAGAGACACACTGCACTGGGAAAGTCTGTAGTTGGGCACCTCTATAAATTATTGGGGAGTAATAGTATCAGTTTGAGGACTAAGGTGTACTTGATTCAGGCCATGGTATTTTAAGTTCTTTGTTATGCATCTGACAGCTGGACAGTAACTAAGGATGAGAGAAAGAGAATTGATGCCTTTGAACTGTGAAGTTGGAGAAGAGTGCTGAAGATCCCATGGACTGCCAAAAGAACAAACAAATATGTCTTCGAGAAAGTGCTACCACAACGCTTCTTGGAGGCAAAGATGATGAGGCTTCATCTCACATACTTTGGGTATGCTGACAGTAGAGGTTATTCCTTGGAGAGGGGCATCAAGCTTGGGAAGGTGGAGGGGTAGCTTAAGAGAGGAAGGCCCTTGATGTGGTGGGTTAACACAGTGGCTGAGGCAATGGGTTTGAGTGTGTCAGAGACTGTGAGGATGGCACGGGATAGGAGTGGGTTCAGAGGGTCGCTATAAGTCATACTTGACAGCTAATAACAACATCTGATTTATCTAATGTTCAGAATATCAAAGACTTAAATCTCAACATCAAGAATCCTCCCCTCTGGGCCAACAGACAGCATCATGATAGGTGGAGAAAAGACTGAAATTGTCAATGACTACATCTTACTTGGATTCCTCCCTCCCCACTTTCAACATCTTTAGCTGTCAAGAAATCAAAAGGTACTACATTAGGAAAGTAGGCCACTGAGGACCTCTCCAAAGTACTAAGAAGCAGTAATGTCAGTCTGAGGACTAAGATGCACCTGATTCAGGCCATAGTCTTTTAAATTACTTGCTATACTTCTAAGAGCTAGAAAATTACTAAGGATGACAGAAGAACCTATGCCTTTCAGTTTTGATATTAGAGAAGAATACTGAACATCCATTTCATGAACTGCCAAAAGAACAAACAAAACAGATACGTCCTGGAGAAAATACAATCAAGGTGACTCCTTATGAGACAAGGATGGTAGGTTTGGTTGGTTGTTTGTTTCGAGGGGTTTTTTTTTGGTGCCAAAACCCGGGAATGAACCAAGGGATGGCAGTTTTGTCTCCATAATTTGGGCATGTCGTTAGAAGGGGCCGTTCTTTGGAAAGGGCCATCATGCTTGGAAAGGTGGAAGATTAGTGAAAGAAAGGAAGACCCTCAATGAGAAGGACCGACACAGTGACTGCAGATTAGGTTCAAGTGTGTCAGAGATGATGAGGATGGTTTAGGATAGAACAAGGTTCATAGAGTTGCTGTGAGTCAGATTCAGCTCTACAGCACCTAACAACAATGTTCAAAAGTAACGTCTAAAAGACTTTGAGTGTGATTAAAAAACTTCAAACCCACTGCTGTAGAGTCAGAGCTGAAAGCTGGTGGCCTCGAAATGCCTGCCTTTGAGTTGACATCACAACTCCTTACTAGGCCACCAGAGCTCCCTGGGGTTTTACTGTTGTTAGGGGCTGTTGAGTCAAGTACGACTCATAGTGATCCAATGAACAAAAGATCTGAACCCTGTTCTACCCTGCACCATATTCACACTTCCTGACACACAAGAGCTCATTGCAGGAGTCACCATGTCAATCCACCTGGCTGAGAGTCTTCCCCTCCTTCGATGACCCTCCACCCTTGCCAGCATCATGTTCTTCTCCAAGGAATAACCCCCCTTCCCCAGCAATATGCCCAAAGTATGTGAGGCCAAGTCTCATCACTCTTGCCTCTAAAGAGCACTGTGGCTGCACCCTCCTTAAGACACATTTGTTTGTTCTTTTGGCCGTCCATTGGATGTTCAGTGCTCTTCTCCAACACCAAAACTCAAAGGCACTATTTCTTCTTTAGTCATCTTTATTCACTGTCCAGCTCTCAGATGCATAGCAAGTGCCTGGAAACACCATGGCCTGAATTAGACACACCTCCTTTCTCAAACTGACATTATTACTCTTCAGTAATTTGGAGAGGTCCCTAAGTGCAGATTTTCCCAGTACAATGTGTCTCCTTATTTCCTGACTGCTGTTACCAAGGGTCTTAACTGTGGATCCAAGCAAGATGAAGCTATTGACGATTTCTGTCTCTATCCATCATGATGTTGCTTCCGTCCAGCAACAAGTGGTTATCAATAATAACATTTGCAGTATATTTGGTTGCAGATTCCCAAGTGTGGTTGAAATAATGTAAAAGTGCTGTAGTTTGACTAGCCATAAAGAGCTCTGGTGGCATAATCTGTAGGGAGTTGTGCTGTATAACTTAAAGGCCATACCTCACTGGTGGTTCGAATCCACCAGTGGCTCTATGTGAGAAAGATAGGCAATGTCCTTCCACCCAAATTCCAGTCTGGGAAACACAGTGGAGGGTCAGCTATAAATGGTTCCCAATTTGGTGGCAATGAGTTTGAGCTTTCTGAGTTTTACTCGTCATAAAGTAGTGAATCTGTCAGTATCTATGTTTGTATCTATATATCCTCAATGTGTCCAGCATCCTTTCTGAATTGACCCAAATTGTCAATTACTTACTTCCAGAAAAGCAGGGTGCACTCTTAGAAGCAACCCAGAAAGTGATTTCTCTAAATCTAATCCAGGCAGGCACCAGGATGCCTCAGACAAGACTAGAAGAAGAGGAAGCAAAAGAGACATTCAGGTAGAGGAACGTGAACATGACTTTTAATAGAAGACCCAAGTTCTAGTACCAGTGCCCTCTCTCGCCAACTCTGGAAGGTAACATAACTCAGCTTTGTCCTCTGTAGAAAGCTTGCCTCATAGTTAATGTGAAGATTAAATAAGATATAAATATATCAAGTGTAGTTGCGGAGAGAGCTCTAGTGGGTAAGTAGTCGTGCTGTGAGATGCTCCAAAGGAGAAACCTTCTGGAATTGACTCAAGGGTTGACTCAATTGACTCAAGTTGTTGAGTTACACACAAAAGAGGCTCAGAAACAGTGAGGAAATGAAGCCCTCTATTTTAGTTATTTGAAAATCCTCCTTTAAAATGCAAATCTCCTTCCTCTTCCACCCTTCTTATCAGCACTCACCTAAACATGTAAGTCCTGCCAGCTGACAGATTCTTTCAATGGAATGGGCCCTACAAATGGGCCTGAACTTGCTGGAGGAGAAAGCAAAACTGCACAAGGAGAGTAGGTGGGCAAGACTGAAAAGGGGCATCAACCATCAACCCCATCACCTAGGATGGTCACAATGCAGTGGCTGTTGGGTGCTATCTAGCTGATTCTGTCTTGGAGTGGCTCAATGTGACAGGGCAGAGCTTCCCCATGAGGTTTCCTGTTGTCTCTGTTAGGTGCCATCAAGGCTGTGCCAACACAGTGACTGTGTACAACAGAATGGAATACAGTCCGTTGCTGTGCCAGCCTCATAATCTTTGCTGTGACCGAACCCATTGATGCAGCCATTGTTCCAGTGTGTCTTGTTGAGGATTTTCCAAACACGGTGTTCTCTGGGGACAGGGTGTCCTAAGTACAAAAAAGAAAGTCTCACCATCTCACCTCAAAGGAGCATTTTGGCTGTACCCCTAGACTGATTTGTTTTGTCTGGCGATTCACAGTATATTCAATAATTTTCACCAACACCGTCATTTAAATGCATTGATCCTTCCTGGTTCTTCACTGTCCAGCTCTTGCATACACATGAGGCAACTGAAAACTCATGGCTTGGGTCAGGCACCCAGTCTTCTGAGTGACATCTGAGCATTTTAACTTGCCACTTGTGACATTTCTATTTTCTTTATGCTGAAATATAACCTGTATTTAAGGTTGTAATCTTTGATCTTTATCAGTAGTAAGACTTTCAGCCCTCTTCCCTTTAGACAAGCACAGTTTTGTCATCTGATTATCATCACTCATTGTTAATGAGTGACATGCCAGGCAGTTTGTAGTCACAACTTCTCATTGTTTCAATCAAAAGAATATTGGTTCCAAATAAATTTGAAATTAGTTTCTGACTGAAACAATGTAAAGTTATAACTATAAAGTGCCTGGCATGTCACTCAAATTGGAACTGACATACAGCTGACCACCTATTGGGTTTCTGAAGCTGTAAGTCACTCATCTTTCTCCTTCAGAGTCACAGGTGGATTTGAACCACCAAAAAGAGTAAAAACAGACTCATAATCACCCTTTGAAGAGCAAAATCTGAACTTTGTCTGATCCTGTAACATCCTCACCTAATGATCTCCCTGTTACAGTCACTCTGTCAATCCATCTTGTTAAAGGTCCTCCTCTCTTTCTCCGACTCTCCACCTTTCCCAGCATGCTGTTTCTTCCAAACACTAGTTCCTCCTGACAACATGCCCAAAGTATGTGAGACAAAGTTTCACATTTTGCCTCTAAGGAGCACCATCATTGCGGTTCCTCCAAGACAGACCTGTTTGTTCTCCTGGCAGTTTGTGGGATATCCAGTACTCTTCTCCAACACCACAGCTCAAAGGCATTGATTCTTCCTTTACCTTTATCCACTGCTCAACTTTCACAGGCATAGGAAGTAAATGTGAAGGCCATGGCTTAGATCAGGCACACCTTAATCTTTACTCTGAAACTGTTGCTCTTTAGCACTTTGGAGAGGCCCTTGACAGAAGATTTTCCCAATGCAACATGTCTTCTGATGTTTTTCACTATTACCCTACACATACACCAAGAAGCTGTTCTCTGAACAGAACAAGGGAACAATACATGGTTTAAAATCAGTAAAGAAGTGCATCAGGGCTGTATCCTTTCTCTGTGCCTGTTCAATCTATGTGCTGATCAAATCATTCAAGAAGCTGGACAATATGAAGAAGAATGTACTATCAAGACTGGAGGAACATTCATTGATAATCTGCATTATGCAGATGATACCACCTTGCTTGCCAGAAGTGAAGATGGCTTTAAAAACTTGCTGGAGAAGATCAAAGACTACAGATTCCAATATGGATTACATCTCAGTATCCAGAAATAAAAATCCTCACCATTGGCCCAATAGGCAACATCATGATAGATGACATGTAGTAGGTATGAACAAATGATAACTAGCATATTTATTATTTGCTGCTAATACCCTAGAAACCTTCAGAGTGTTCAAAGTCCACAACACTATTTGGTTGGCTAGTTATTTCTCAGTCTCAACATTACCAACATTTTTTACTAGATATTTTTTGCTGTTTGTCTCTAGCCTCTACCCATTAGATGTGAATAACTGGCCCTGCCTGGGACACACTAGATCAGCTGATCAATTGATAGTGCTCAGTAAGAAGAGAGTCCTAAATTTCTAATAACCTAAGTCAATCCATTAGGTGTATGGCAATTCCAATTTCAAATTAACAGGAAACAGCCTCGGTATCTTATTTTTATCCTAACAATGTATTATGCTGTGATAATTCCTGCTGTCCCCTCTTCCATGAGCAAAAACTTAATCATATTCTTCTCTTTTTTGAGGTGATGATATAGGCACAATTAGTTTCTAAAGTTCTTAGGAACAATGAGTTTCCAAAGCAACATAAAGTCACTATGATAAAAAAGGATTGTCATAATAACTTGGGATAACTTAGATCATCAGGTTCACATTGAAGAAACTTTATAATAATAAATTGTGAGGAGGATGATTGGTTTTTCATTCTGTAGACATACCTTCTGGTTACAGCCAGAATAGCAGTAGGGTAGGGATGCCCCTCCATGACCCACACCTCAGTTCTTTTCCTTCTCTTTTCCAGAATATGTACCACAGACAAGCAGATCTTGTGCTCTAAATGTCAAAGACAGAGATGAAATGGAGACATTCCTACCATTTCTAATGGCTGCAGCTACTCTGGAAGGCTCTACACAGGAGGAAAATGCATTTTACAGCTTAAACTCAGAGTTGGCTAGAAGGTAAAATTCACGTTTTAAGTACTCCATGAATTATCTACTCAGCAATCTGAAAGTATTCACTGTCTGTCAGCAACAAAACTAGAAACACGCAGAGAAGAACAAAGTCTTCCGAAAAGTCCAAGGCAGACATAAAATAACCAGAAATTAAGGAGAAAGAAGAATAAAAGTCCTAAACAGAGGTTTAATTGAAAATATACAGTTTAGAAGAAGACAGAGGTACATGATGGTTGCAATGGTTTATCCATCCATTGACTTATTAAAAAATGTTACTGGTTACACTGAATAGTAAGCCAGGTACCCTACTAGGTGTTTAAAAAACTAGGCATGGATACTTTCATTGGAAAGCTTTCATAGATTCATCAACAATTACAAATTGGTCTGGGATGAAGAAAAGAGATTAAGGAGAGTGTAATAAACCGAACTTGTCATTGAGTCAATTCTGACTCCACAAATCAAATCCATTACGATCAAATCAATTCTAACGGAGGGCACCTTCCACTAGGTTACTGATGCTGTCTTTCTAGAAGGTGACTACCCATTTTTCTCCTGAGGAGAAGTTGGTGGATTTGGACAACCAAACTTTTGGTTAGTAGCTCAATGACTAAAAAACCTATAGTGCAAGTTCCACTTCAATATACACGAAGTCACCGAAAGTCAGAGAAGACAGCACAGCAACAGGTTTTCCTGAGTTAGGGGGAATGGTGACTACTTGTTGTGAGGTGCTGTTGTGATGACTACAACTCACAGCAACACTGTAAATAGTAAATCCAAACCCTGCCCTGTCCTACGTCTTCCTCAAGGTTTCCACCACACTCATTCCATTGTAGTCACTGTGTCAATCAGCTTCACTGGGGGACTTCCTCTCTTCCTGATCCTCTCTATTTCCCAAGTATATCTTTTCCTAAGGACTAGCCTCTCCTGATAACATGTCTGAAGACTGTGAGATGAAATGTCCCCATCCTCGCCTCTGAAGAGCACCCACGTTGTACTTCCTCCAAGACAAATTTGTTTGTCCTTCTGGTAGTATATTCAATACTCTTCCCCAACGCCATAATTCAAAGGTGTCATTTCTTCTTTTATCATCCTCATTCATTGTCCAACTTTCACATGCATAGAAACCAACTGAAAAAGCCATGACTTGGGTCAGGCACTTCTAAGGAGATAAATAGAAGCTGAAAGATACGATGACTTGCTATTGTTAGGTTTCACCAAGTCAACTGCGATTCACAGTAACCCTTCAAGATAGAACAGGATGATCCTATAGGGTTTCGACTAGAGAGCAATGAATGAGTTTGTTGTTTGAGTGTCACGGTTTTCTAAGCTATAATTGGGGGCAGATTGCCAAGTCTTTTTCACAGCCTTGGAAACCCAATGGAGGATCAGCCCTGAGTCATAATGACTTGCTGGGATGTGTGAGTGAGTACACGCAATATAGATGTCACTACACGCCATATGCCATGGAATCTAGTCTGACTCAATGCACAGTAGCTCTATAGGATAGAGGAGAACTGTGCCTGCAGGTTTCCAAAGTATTTCCCAAAACAGACTACGATGTATTATTCCCACATGGAGACTGGTGGGTTCAAGCTGCTGACCTGTGGGCTGGCAGCCAAGCACTTTAAGCTCAGCACCACCATGGCTCCTTAAATATAGCTCTGGCTTCCAATGATTGTGTACACCTCAATATGAAAGGTGGTATGCCACAAAGAATCTTCAGAAACTGTGAAACTGGAAGAGGACCACCCTGATTTCCCATCACCATCTAAATATAAAGGAAAGAAAAGGTCAACTCTCAAATGCTAGAGAACAGACCCAGCGCAGGACATCAGTGTTCTAAGTGTTGGCATTCCCTCCTCCCATCCCCGTTTGCTTGTTTTTTAACTCTTTTAACCTGCCTCAAGTCCTTTCTGGAAGGTGATGGTATATAAGCAACCCATTAGTCCTCCCTTCCCAAAGTGGAATAAAGAAAAAGCCAGAAGCAGAGCAGTCCGTCCAGCTTCTGCAGCACAGGGACCCTCAGCTCCACCAGCAGAGTGATTCTTCAGAGTCCCTGAAGGGCCTGTTACAACAGATCACTGAGCCCCACCCCACAGTTTCAGATCCAGCAGGGCTGGGTAGGGACCGTCAATCTGCATTTCCAACCAATTCTCGGATAAGTGGTGAGGTCTCTGGTGCACAGACCACACGTTGAGAACCACTGGTTAAGGCTATTATCCGAGGCCTGCCATCTCTCTGCCCTCAGAATCCCACAACCAAGTGAGACAAATGATATTGTAGGTGAGGAATAATCAATGAAAACACAATGTTATGTTTTGAACTTGCAGGCATGGATGCTAGATAATTTTATCTGATTAGTGCATAAATGCCTATCTTAACAAATCGGCATTATTATTCATGTCTTACAGATGAGGAAAAGAGGCTAGATAAAGTTATGTGAATTACCTACGATCACACGGCTAGTAAGTGACAGGGCCGTGATGCAGGCCTGTTTTTCTGAGCAGAGTTTTAGAGCTCTAACCATTACACTGTTATCTCTCAATCAGTTCCTCCTCCCAGCCAGCCTGTGCAAGAGCAAGCCCCCACCATGACGCCAGACCTCCTGAGAGTATTAGAAAACCAGGCACCAGAGGTAAGTGATGGGCCCAGACCATTCTCACTCCTACAGTCCTAAACTTGTAAATAAATTCTTCCTGTTCCTCAGGGGAGGGTGGTGGTTGTTACATTCACTAAATAAATTCTTCCTGTTCCTCAGGGGAGGGTGGTGGTTGTTACATTCACTAACTGACCCTTCAGCAATTTTTCAGAGACTGTAAGTCGCAACTGATGGATTTGAACAGCCTGCCTTTGGGTTAGCAGCACAACTCCTTAACCAATAGGTTACCATATCTCCTTTTAGAGGGAAGGGGTCAGGGTGGGGAGAAAAACATATAAAGCTCTTGCTTTATCATAAGTGTGTTGTATTGTTAACCAAAAATTGTCATATGTCTCCATCGGTTCACATCTGTCACTGGCTCCACAGCAAAAAGGATTTCTGTTTTTGATTTCTCGTCTCATTAGCCTCAACGAGAGGGAGGATGAGCTGTTGGTAGATGCCATCAAGCAGAGTCAGATTCTGAACGGCTCTACATACACAGAAAGTGCCAGACCTTTTGCCTCCTTACAGTCTCTGCTACGATTAAAGCCACTGCTGCTGTCATTGCATCAACCCATCTCACCAATGGTTTTCTTCGCCAAACCTCAGCTTTTCCAAACATGATGTCCTGTTCCAGAGACTGGCTTCTCCCAATAGCATGCTTAAGTATGTGGGACAAAGTCTCAACCTCCTTGCTTCTATAAAGCACATGGCTTCACTTCTTCCAAGATGGATTTGGAAGTCTGTATTTTGGAAGTCTACTAGTCTTTGCAGTAGACCTTAAAATCAGTCAGTCTTTGTGTGATTTTCAGAGAGGTTCATTTTATCCCTGGTTCTGCATCCAGAGGCTCCTACCCTGTTTTTGTAATCATCTGAAGAGTTTCCATAAAATATTTACTGGTCTACAGTGACTTAAAAGCAACTCAGTGTCTACTCTTCCCAGAAGTTTTAGAACAAAATTTAAAAATATCTCTGGGAAAAGACTAAAAAATAAATCTTGCTACCAGGTGGTCAGTAATCTCACTCAGCCTGGATCTGGGAGTACAAAGGTCAGAGGGAGAAGAGAATGAAGTGTGTGACTGCACACACACATATACACACACGCAGCGCCATGCCATGGAAATGAATATCCATATCCAGCTACCTAGCAATCCTGTTTTAAAAAAAATCAGTCTTTCAGCACGTAGCAAGAGGCAGTAAGATTGTCCCTGAACATCTGTTTTCTCCATTTTGCCAAGAAGTACTCTTTTTCTACCCGTTTTTATGGCTGAACCTATTCCATTTTCTGACAAGGGGTCTAGCTAGGTAGGCAAGCACTGCCTTTTTTGTCCATATGCCAATTTCAGATGGAAAAGGGCAGGAGAAAGGGGAGGGGAGCCTGACAGGGGGAAAGAGGCAGAGATGTGGAAGTAGAACTATGGAGAGAGAGCTGAGACAGAAGCAGAGTGAGAAACAGCAGGATAGATAAGAGGAGGAGGGAGAGGTGTGAGAAAGAGAGAATGATGTGCTATCCAGGCTGTGTAGTGTGTCCCAGCTGGGAGGAAGTGGTTATGAGAGGTACAAAACCAAACAAGGTATATTCAGAATGATCATCCAGGAAGAACAAAACCCAGAACAATAATCACAGTATCCTTGAACAGATACTTGAACAGTGTCCTTGAACAGATACTGTGATTAGTGTTCCTTTTGTTACACACATCTGGCTCACATATTGCTGAACAACTGATGAAATACAATCTCTGGATAGTTACATTTGTGTTTCATATTCATCAGTCTGGAGACTAAGGTGTGCCTGGTCCAGGCCATGGTCTTTACCATTACTTGCCATGTGTCAGAAAGCCAGACAATAACTAAGGATGATAGAAGGATGATGCCTTTGAGCTGTGGTGCTAAAGAAGAGTACTGAATATACCATGGACAGCTAGAACAAACAGGTTTGTCCTAGATAGGATGAAACCAAGCTCCTCCTTGGAGGCAAGGATCCTGATTCATCTGACATACTGGACATGTTGCAAAGAAGGACCAATCCTCAGAGAGGAATGTCATGTTTGGGAGGGTAGGCAGACAGCACAAGAGAGGAAGAAGACCCTTGATGGGATGGATTAACTCAGTTACTGGGGTAAAGGGGACAGGTATGTCAGAGACAATAAGGCTGGCTCAGGATAGAGCAGGGGTTAGAGCTGTTGTACATGAGGTCACTACTAGTGGCAAGCGACTCATGGCACATAACAATATTCAGGAATGACTAGGTACAGCCCTAAAATATTTCTACCAAAAACATCACTTTAGCAGGGAAAATGCCCTTTCCTTTAGCATGTGTGTGCATGCACATGTGTGCATGTGACCTTATATGTGCATTAATACAATTCACCCCATTATTCCAAATCTCCTTCCTTGTTCTTTTTTTACCCAGAGAAGACAGCCATCTACCTGCCTAGAAGTTACTGTTATTTTTTTCCGCCTCCTCCTCTCTATTCTCCCAACTAGAATACCATAAAGCAATGCTTTACTTGCTGAGCAATGCATACTATTACCCTGCTAATAAATACATGGGGAGTGGGGTGATTTTTTTTATTAATTTCAATGAACATCTACAGAGATTTTGGATTTCCATTCATTCATTATTGCACTTTTCTCCCCGCCCACCCCCCAACCCCCAGTTCGCTCTTCTCCTTGAAAAGCAAAAGGAGAACTCCTTCATTGGTATACAATCCCCCCCACCCCACACACCCCATCCCCACCCCAAGTATACTCGGGAGTGGGGTGATTTTTACACCCAAATCTGAATCCTCTGGCTCTCAATTATGCTTTCAGATTCCCCTCCAAACTTCTCTTGCCCTTCCCAAATCTTGCTGTTGCCAAAGTCTAGTTTCTTTCAGAAATGACATCAGCACTGTCAGGAAACCACCTATCCCAGGGACTGTGGGCTGTAATACTGAAGAAGAGTGGGAAATGAGTAAAGGAAATGAGGACACATTTTTCTGCTTGTTGCTTTCAGATCCAATTATGGAAAATTCCTTTGGGGCACACAGATCACTGTTTGGTGGTCTAGAGAAAACAACTACCGCCGCCACCACCACCACCACGACCCCTGACACACACAAATACATGTCTTGTTGTTGTGTGTCCTTGAGTCAGAACCAACTCGTAGCTGAATCTCTAGGGGGTTTTAAGAGGCAGTATTTCTGACAGGAGGAGAGTGCCCAGCTTTTTTCCACAGAGCAGCTGATAGATTCAGGTCCTGTGCCTTTGAGGTTGCAGCACAGCTTCTTACCACTAGGCCACCAGAGATCCCATATGCATGTGTGTGTGTGTGTGTGTGTGTGTGTGTGTGTGTGTGTGTGTGTGTGTGTGCGCGCGCAAGCAGGCACACGCATATGCATAAAAAATCTCATTGCTGTCAAGTCAGAACTGATCCCTAGCTGACTTTCCATTGAGTTTCTGAAGCGGTAAATTGAGTGAGGATTGCACATCTTTGTCCTATAGAGATGCTATTGGATTTAGACCATCAGAGAGTCACACTTGAGCCACACTCTTGGGTTTGCAGCACAACTTCCTAGGGACTGCTGCACTAGAGCTCCCTGTATATATTTGTGTATTTATCTTCTCATGTGTGTATATATGTATACACGTGTGTGTGTTTTGAGCATTTGTCATTCATTCAGTCAGTCAATAAACATGTACTGATTAGTCATGCTATATTTTCCATGCCGTGTTCTAGACATTTTTATTTTTTTTAATGTTTTGGGTGAAAGTTTATATAAATTAGTTGGTTTTCCTTTCAATCATTCACACAGATATTGCTTTATGGAATTAATTACCGTCCCCACACTGTAAAAACGTACTTTTTCACATCAGTTACTTATATGTAACTCACAGGCAAATTTCCCTGAGGAGAATAATTTGAGTATTCACCCCCTCAGGAAACAGATTAGCTCCTGAGTCTGAGATTGTATATGGAGCCCAAGCTTTGCTTCTAATTAGTTGTGTGACACCAGGCAGATCCCTTATCTTCTTGAAGCCCCTGTGTTTACCTCCAAAAAAATGAAGGTCATTTTATATGCTTCACAGAGTTTCTATGAATTCTGTTTGCCTCATTGAGCTCTTCAAGTGTGTTCATGTGTTCAGTAAGACCAACCACAGAAAAACCTGAGTTACTCAGATTTGGGGACTGATAACTGTGTGGAACTGCTCTGGGATTGTTTCGTTGAAGCCAGGAGGCCAGCCCACATCCCTGTGGTAGGGTGAGGTTTCCTGTGGAGGGAACTGAATTTTCCACAGTAAATCACCCTGAGAAAAATTTAAAGTAGGATGAAAATGCCTTCCTTTTGGAAGCTATGCTCCTGAGAGTAAAGGTTCGTGTAGAACAGTCCAGCTCCTGAGGCAGAGGGGCCTGGAAATGACTCAGGGGCAGGGTGGCCCAGGGTAAGGCAGAGAGCTGGCTTGACTGAGACTATAGGGTGGAGCTAGTCAGTTTGTGTAGTAAAGTAAAGTGAAAGCCTGCCTGAGGCTGAAAACTTGCACAAAGTTCCAGGGTCCTCATCCCTGTTTCCTGTACCAGCCCAGGGTGAGAGGCTGGGAAAGCAGAGGCAGGTGGTCCTGATGGGCTTTCAGAAAAAGAGAGCCACGCCCCCAGGTTGTGCTGTGAACATTGGCAGATGGAGCAAGAGCCAGCCTGCACAGGCACTGCGTACATCTGAACTCCAGCTCTGCTGCTCAAAGAACACAGCAGCCAAAACTGATGCTTCAGATGCAAATAAGCATAACTTGGTACTTTCAGACATGTTGTTTTTATGTGCCATTGAGTTGGTTCTGACTCAAAATGACCCTATGTACAACAGCTTTGAACCCTGCCCTATCCGGAGCCAATTCCATCATCTCTGAACCCTGCCATTGGGTCAATTCACCTTATCAATGGTCTTCATCTCTTGTGCTGTCCCTCCATCCTCCCAAGCATGATGTTCCTCTCCAAAGACTGATTCCTCCTTGCAACATGCCTAAAGTATGTCAGACAAAGCTTCAGAGTCCTTGCCTCCAAGGAGGAGCCTGGTTTCACCCTCTCCAGGAAAAACCTGTTCCTGTTCGTTTTCATAGCAGTCCATGGTATATTCAATACTCTTCTCCAGCATCACAGCTCAAAGGCATCAATTCTCCTTCTATCATCCTTAGTCATTGTCTAGCTTTCTGTGTATAGAAAGTAATTGTGAAGACCATGACCTGGATTAGGAACACCGTAGCCTCCAGAATGACATTGTTGCTCTTCAGTATTTTGGAGGGGTCTCTGACAGCTGACTTTAACAGTGTAACTTGTCTTTTGATTTCCTAGCTGCTGGGACCAGGGATGTTGATTGTGGAGCCAAGTGAAGGAGCAATCTCAATCACTTCACTGTCTAACATGATGCTGCCAACTGGTATGTAACTAAACATATAAACATAAACTAAAAACTTGGAATTGTGGTATTTTGAGCTGCCAATATGAGTGATCTTGCTGAAGCCCTGAGCTGGTGGGCTGGGTGTACTTTTCACATGTGTAGAGTGACTAACCAAGAGTCGGTCACCAACAAGTCAGTGAAATTGCCCCACAGGGTTTTCTTATTTTAAAAAAAGTTATATCTCTGTGAGAGTTTGCAGATCATATTGTAGTTCCAGTCAATCATTTATAGACATTTGTTTTATAACATTGATTAAAAATTATTCATGAAATTAACTACAAATGTCTAATCAAACCCTTTTTGTATACTCCATTTCCCTTTTCTATATGTATTTTAATTTTTGCTCCCCTCTCCCTCTCTTCTCATTCTTATTAATCCTCCAAGATTGAAGTGATCTGTGTGTAAACCTTCCTTAGCTTTTTATTTTGATGGTTTTATAAAGCATCTAGTAGGTTAGTAATAATCCTAATTCCTTCTTCTTTACTCTTTTCCATACAAATGTTGCTATTGTTGTTGCTATGTACCGTCCAGTCACTTGCAACTCATAGTGACCCTATGTAGGAGAAAGAAATTTGAGTCAGAGTACATTTCCTCACAGTTCCTGAGCACAGCATAAAAAGTTAAAGGAGGTAAGTAACGGTATTATTTTATGGGTCAAACTAAAAATTTTTGGAAGGCTTAGGCCATTGGAATCTTCATTGCTTGAGGGTACCTGAACACTTGTGTATAAGCATAAAGACATAGTTGCATTTTATGACAGGCTACCACATGCGAGTCATCGTGCTGTCTGAGATTACCAAACATACCATGGTCTTCTAGAAGAAGAAACAAGTCAACACTTCTTGGAAAAGTGTAGTCAGAATGTTCTATAGAAGTGAGGATGGAAAAAAAAAAAAGGAAGAAGGAAAAAAAAGAAGTGAGGATGGAAAAATTTTGTTTCACTTACTTTGGACATGATTCAGGAGAGAATTTATTGGAAAATAGAAGGTCAACAAAAAAAGATGAATGCCATCAATAAGATGGATTGACAAGGAGCTATAACAATGGACTCAAAGCTAACGGTGACTGTTGGGATGGTGCAGGCCTGAACAGTTTTCATTCTGCTATACATGCAGTTATTAGGAGCTGGAAGTGGCTCGACACAACCTAACAACAACTATACTGCATTGGAGTATTCCTCATGTGACTCACTCAGTACTCACTATTATCCTCTGAGGATGGTACTTTAAAAAATGTGATGGGAGGAGGGAAAGGAAAATATCAAGGATGCTAAAAACCTCTGGGAGGAACCGCTGCACCCTGAAAGCTGAAGCAGGAAGGGCAGATTTCCAAAATCCAGTCAGAACCGAGGCCCTTGGAAAGGACCACATTACAGGAGTTGCCCTAGGAAAGGACTAATTTTATAGGAGCTTTTAGCAGGATAGTACCATCTGGACAACCCACAGCTTGATTAGAAGAGTACCAATACTCAAGCATCTCTTTCTTCCTACTCCCTCAAATCTGCCAGTACAAATCCAGCTAGAAGCCAGATGATGTTTTCAAAACATGTCAGCCTTCTAAGGCACAGAGCAGAGCAGCAAAGGTGGTGTGTAGGTTGTTAGGAGCATAAAAGCCAGCATGTGATTTTACAAATTAGGGAATAGAGGCACAGACTGAGTACAGCAAAGAAGAGGTGGAACTAAAATTTAAAAGCCACTGCATGTAACTTTTGATTCCTAGCCACTTACAGCATGTCAAAGCATCACTAGCTAACCAGTACCTCTTACTCACTGTAGTCTTGCCAACCATTTTTCTGATAACTGAAATCCAAAAGTTCCAATACCCAAGTCACTAAAATCGTGGCTAATGGAATGTGGCTAAACTGATCCATGCAGACTGCATGTTGTGCCACCCACTGCCAGTCTCCATTCCAGTGAACTGGAATGCAGACGTGATGGCAGGATCTAAAGCAGCCATTTTAGACCACTGCTTGAAAACTACCTATTGAGGATATTAGAGCATTATGAAACCACCACACCAGCATTCACTGTTTATGCCCTAAGTGAAAAAGAAGTTAGCATACGTCCGCACGCCCAGGATGAGGCTCAATCACTGGTCTGAGCATTAATAGAAATGTGCTTGGTTGAAACAGCTACTGTTCACACTTCTTTCTCCTTGGGTATATTTCTAGACTTTATTTCCCAACCTCTTTGCATCCAGGTGAGGCTATGAGGCTTGTTCTCCAGATGAAAGCAATCAAGGGTGAGTATACATTTTCTTGATCAACTCATTCACTGATACAAAGGGTCTAGTGAAGGTTCTGGAGGAAGGTGGCATTAGGGGGAGACTTTCAATGTTCATAGAGCATAGAACCTTCTGGCAGCCTGACTCTAGGCTTCAACCCAAGGACAAAATCCAGCCATTACAACTTTAAGCTACTGAGATTTAGGTCTGTTCATTACAGCAATTAGACTAACCTGACTCATTGCATCTTTGCAAGTTGTGTGCTCTGATCATACAGGTGTTAATACAATCATCACTTAAAGCTGCAATTTCACCTCCCTGTGTTAGGAGGGCTGGCAAACAGCATTTTAAAGAAGTTACAAAAATATTGTCATTTATTCTCATAAAGCCTATACATTCTGCCTGAATAAGGAATCCAAAAATAGCCTAAGAGAAAATTCTTTCTCATGGCAGATTGGCCTCCAGGGAAGTCAGTCCTAGTGGCTTCCAAAAATGTTCCTCTCATGACACTCCTCCTCAGACCCCCCCCCCCCCGAGGGCAGGTCACAGGGGCAGAGTGAAGACAGCAGCAGCTGAGTTCACCAAGTATGCCAGAGGGCAAATAACCCCAAAGGCCACACATTAAGAAACATTAAAAAGAAGGGACCCGTTTGCTTTTTATTTTTTAAAAAAATATGAATGCTAAACGAATTTGCATGTCATCCTTGCGCAGGGGCCATGCTAATCTCTGCATTACTCCAATTTTAGTATGTGTCCTACTGAAGTGAACATGATCCATTTGTTTTTAAAGGTCAGGATGGATTTCCCCCCAGTCCTTCTGAATGTACCAATTTTCTAGAATAACCACATTATCTCTTTTATACTACAAGTTCTTTTAAAACATTGGTTTTTAAGAAAGATGGACAAGTCATTAAGCCTAAAGAATCAACAAAAGAGAGAGTGTGCATGGGCCAAAGGATCTAGGCACTGTCACAAGAAAGCAAAAATCTTCCTAAGCAAAGATAAATCATAAATCGCTCCTTGCATGGGGGACAACGGGAAATCTCCTCCTGTGTAACTTACTGCCTCTGAAAACCTGCCAGAGGGTGGATTGTGACTCATCTGCCCATAACAATAACAACAAGTACCATGCTGGCTGCTTGTGTTACAAAGAAGAACGTAGTGTCCACAGTCTGGCATGGAGTTAAGGGCTGCCTGGCATAATCCGAAATACACAATGTTGTGCAGCTAGAGATAATGACAGAATTGGCTAGTGTGGGGCTCTAGCCTCAAGGAACCATGGCAGTGCAATGGTTAAGGGCTCAGCTCCTAACCAAAAGGCTGGCAGTTTGAACCTACCCAGCTGCTCTGTGGGAGAAAGATATGGCAATGTGCTCTCATAAAGATCTTTTTCAAAATTCACCACCTTGGAGTCAACTCAAACTCACAGAGACCTTGTAAGGACAGAGTAGAACAGCCTAGTGGGATTTCCCTAAAGTAAGGACATGCAACGCCAACCCAAAGGCACACAATTCAGATTTACTAGCTGCTTTTCAGGAGAAAGATGGGCAATCTCCTCCCGTGTGACTTACAGCCTCTGAAAACCCATAGGTGGGTCAGCTGTGAGTCTGATTTCACAGCACATAACAACAAATACCAATATCTTTCCTCTCCGGAAAAGCCGTCAGCAGCCTAGTGTCTGAACCATTCTGCTACCTGAGCTCTTCCATAAAGTTTACAGCTTCAGTAGTACTATAGGGCAGCTATTCTGTTGTATGGGGGTGTAGGAGTCCAAATTATACAACAGCACCTAACAACAAGGCCTAGTTCCAGGAGTTTTTAAATCTCTGACAATTCTATTATGTGAGTGCTGGTGGCCTAGTGATAAGAAGCTACACTGCAATCATGAAGTCACATAGTTCAAATCCACCAGCTCCTCCCTAGAAGGATGGGTAATCTCCCATTCAATTAACTGCCTCTGAAAACCTGCTGGAGGGTCAGCTATGGGTCAGTTCCAACTCGATGGTAAACAACAGCAACAATCATAATAACCATGAGAAAGGCATGACACTTGGCTAAATGTGTAAGAGGCAGGCACTAGTCAAAGAAGGAAGAAGGAAGGAGGAGGATAGTCTTAGAGACAAAGGGAACAAACATGATTCTAGAGGCTGGCTCCACAGTTCAACTGAACTAGAAGGTTATGGAGATCAGGAGTGATTTAGACCATACAGATCTTTTTATGGAAAACCAAATGTTTATTCTCCTAGTTACTGAGAGTCAGTGACAGTTATTAAACATATGTTCTTGTTGTTAGGTGCTTTCAAGACAAGTATAATTCACAGCGACCCTATGAACAGCAAAACTGAACCCTGCCCTATTCTGTGCCATCTTCCTCATCTCTGAAGTACTCAAGTCCACTGCTGAAGTCACTGGCTTTCTCTCCTTTGCTGACCGCCCCCATCTTTCTAAGCATAGTGTCCCTCCCCAATGAATAGCCTCACTGAGCTGTATGTCCAAAGTATGAAAGATGAAGCTTTGCCATCTTTGTCTCCAGGGAGAGGGAGCTCTCTGGCTCTACTTTCTCCAAGATATATCTGTTTGTTCTCTTGGTAATCCATGGGATATGCAGTACTCTTCTTCAATACAACTAAAAAAAAATAAAATCAATTCTTCTTCTGTCATCCTTATTCACTGTCCAGCTATCTGATTTGCAGCAGGTAACTGAGGAGATTATAGCCTGAATTAGGCACACCTTAGTCTTCAAACTGGCATCATTGCTCTTCAGCGTTCTGGAGGGGTCCCTGACCGCAGAGTGCAATATGTCTCCTGATTTCCTGACTGCTAGGACTAAGGGTGTTGATTGTTGATCCAAGGAAGATGAAATCATTTACAGCTTCAATTCTTTCTCCATCTATTATAATGTTGACCATTGCTCCTGCGGTGCTGATCTTTGATTTCTTGATGTTCAGAATCTATGCTGAACACTGTAGTCCTTGATCTTCTGCAGCAAGCAATGTTGTGCCACCCGCATAACTCATGCTGTGGATAGGCCTTTCTCCAGTCCTGATGCCACACTGCTACTCAAAGAGTCTGGCTTCTTGAATTATTTGTTCAGCATACAAATGAATAGGTATAGAGAAACAATACAATCCTGATGCACACCCTTCCTGATTATAAACCATGCAGTGTTATTCTTGTTCCATTCGAACAACAGCTTCTTAGTCAAGGTATAGGGTTCATATTGGTACATAATTTCATAATAACACATAATTAAGTGTTTTTGGATTCCCATTCCCAATGTTAGCTATAATTTGTTATTATCTACACAGTTAAATGCCTTTCATAGTCAATAAAACACAAATAGACATTCCTCTGGTATTTTTTTATTTCGGCCAGGATCCATCTGACATCAGCAATGATATCTTTGGTGGCACAGCTTCTTCTAAATCCTGCTTGAACTTCTGGTAGTTCCCTATTAGTGTGCTGCTCTAGCCAGTTTTTTTT
>NW_006400147.1:281466-287596 GCF_000299155.1 Elephantulus edwardii
TAACAAGGTAGGGCAAATGACAAGTTCTATAATCAATCCTTCAAGTATAAGAAATAATCATCTTTCATATGAAGAATAATAATAATAATAAATTTAACAAGAACTTTCTAAATGTCTTTACATATAACATGTGGTGCTAGAGCCTTATACAAATACCAAATGCAATATCCATGTAATTGGTTTGACAATATAATTTTAATATAAGTTTGGAGTACTTACCTGCCCAAGATCACATAGTAAGGGAGGCATTAACTTCAAACATCAGCTCCTTTCCTGGGCCAAGGGCTGAGTCTGTGCTCCAGAAAGAATGATTGCTACCTTGAAGCAGTTGACAAGCTCATCAAATGCTGTAGGAAGCATTTTTCCTGTTGTGTGTCTACGAAAAGCCCTAAAAATTATTATGACTGTTTTCCAGGGAGACATGCCGGTTCCCTCCTTGATCTGAGTAGCACACAAACAATACAGCCTCATTCCAAAAGCTGTTCTGCCAAGAACAGACCAATCCTCTGAAGAACCAAAGCCCTAAATAGCACACATGAATGCAAACACTTCTCAAACTGAAAGAACTAAAAAACAAAGTCAAGCCTTGAGTTGCAATACTGAAGGATGCTATGACTGAAATCTTTAATGATCCAGGTAGCATCAAAAGAAGATGGAGGGAATACATAGAGTTACTATACCAAAAAGAATTGCCTGGTACGGAACCATTTCAGGAAGTTGCATATGATAAAGATTCAACGGTAACAAGGAGAAAAATTCAAGCTGCACTGAAGACCTTAGTAAATAAGTCCCCAGGAACTGACAGGATAAAAACTGACATGTTTCAACAAATAGATGTAGCTCTATACACATTCACTAGTCCATGCCAGGAAATTTTGAGGACAGCTACCTGACCAGTTGACTGGAAGAGATCCATATTTGTTTCTATTTCCAAGAAAGGCAATACAACAGAATGTAGAAATTACTGAACATAAATTATCATCAAAAGATGAATTGCACTGGGGAAATCTGTTGTCAGGGACCTCTCCAGAGTACTGAGAAGCAATGGTGTCAGTCTAGAGACTAAAGTGTGCCTGATCAAGGCCATGGTCTTCACAATTACTTGTTATACATCAGAGAATGAAACAATGACTAAGAATGGTAGAAGAATCATCAATGCCTTCAAGCTGTGGTGGTGTAGAAGATTCTTGAACATACCATGGAGTTTCAAGAAAATAAATAGGTGTGTCTTGGAGAGGGTGAAACCAAGTTTCTCCTTGGAGGCTAGGATTTTGAAGCTCTGTCTCACAAACTTTGGGCACGCGGCCAGGAGGAATTAGTCCTTGGAGAAGGACATCACATTCGGAAGGATAGAGGGACAGAGCAGGCAAGGAAGAACTCGGATGAGATGGATTGACACAGTAACTGGGGCCATGGGGGTAGGAGTGTCAGAATCAGTGAGATAGGTTCAGGACAGGGCAGGGTTCAAAGCTGCTGTACATAAGGGTTGCTATGAGTTGCAGGCGACTCGATGGCATGTAACAACAACAACAACAGCAACAACAACCACATGAAAGTAAAATCTTGCTGAAGATACTCAACAATAACTAGAATAGTACAAATTGATAGAGAACTGTCAGAAGTTCAAGCTGTATTTAGAAGAGGCACCAGAGATATCATTGCTGAGGTCAGATGGGTCCTAGCTGAATGCAGAGAAATACCAAAAGAAAGCCTATTTGTGTTTTATTAACTATGCAAAGGCATTTGACCATGTGCATCATAACAGATTATGGCTAACAATGAAAATAATGGGAATCTTAGAACACCTATTATGCTCAATATTTAGAACAAGAAGTTGTACAAACAGAGCAAAGGAATACTTCATACTTTAAAATCAAGAAAAGTGTACTTCAGGGCTGTGTCCTTTCTCCATACTTTTTCAATCTATATGCTTAGCGTTATCATTCAAGAAGCTGGATTTTATGAATAATGTGGCATCAGAATAGGAGACTTATTTATAACCTGTAGTATGCAAGTACAACATCCTTGGTACCAAGTAGTCCAGAAATCAAAACATGTTTTGCACTGGTTACATCTAATATAAAGAACCTCTCCAAACTGTTAAAAAGCAATGATGTTAATTTAAAGACTAAGGTGCACCTGATTCAGGTCATGGTCTTTTATTATGCATCTGAAAGTTAGACAGAAAAAAAAAACGACAGAAGAATCAATGCCTTTAAATTGTAGTGTTGGAGAAAAGTACTCAATTTCCCACGGACTGCCAAAAGAATAAACAAATAAGTCTGAGAGAATGTGCAACCAACGTGTTTCTCAGAAGCAAGGATGATGAAAATTGTCTCACATACTCTGGGTATGTTGTAGTTGTTTTTTTTTGGGGGGGAGGGACTTCCTTGGGAAAAAAGACAGAGTACTTAGAAAGGTGGAGGGTCAGAGAAAGAGAAGACGACTCTCAGTGAGGTGGATTGACACAATGACTGCAGAAATGGGCTCAGTGTACCAGAGAGGATGAGTAAGGCACAGAACAGAGCAAGGTTCAGATATGTTGTTGATAGGATGGCTATGAGTCCACTCAACTCGCCAGCATCCAACAACAACAATATCCAGTAGTTAAGGATCCCTTTTGGGTTTAGGCACCTTACAGAATTTCAGAAAGCAAGAATTAGAAGGCATTTTAAAGGCCTTTTCACAAATAAGGGAAATAGAGCTCAGAAAAGTTGTAAGGAAGTTACACACTGGGCTCACTGAGAAAGGTCAGCACTTCGAATCCATAAGTGGGAAGATGACGCAACCTCATCTGAAAAGATTTAGAGTGGTAGAAACCCACTGGCAGTTAGGTTAGCATGACTCAGAATGTGCTCAAAGGCAGTGAGCAGGTCAAGAACTCAAAGCTCATTGCCGTGGAGTAGGAATCGAAGCACAGCTGACCCTCCAGCAAGTATTCTGAGGTCATAATCCTCACAGGAGATTACTCATCTTTTCCTCTCTGAGCCATAAGTGAATTCGAACCTCTAGAGAGGAGTGGCCTTTGAGTTAGAAGTGAAAACTCCCTAGGGACTAGGCCACCAGAGATTTCTATTTTATTGTCCTCATCCTATAAACCCAGAGCAGAAGAGGATTTATCAGATTCTCACCACCTCATGAGAAACTAGAATTTTCTCACAGATGAGCTAAAGAGAAACAAAAGATTGTTTTCTTACTCTCTGCCATTAATTTAAAGTTACCTTCCCATATTTATCATTGTCTCAGGTTGTTGTTGTTGTGTACTGTCAAGTTGGAACTAACTCATAGCGGAGCCTCCAGGGAGTTTTCCGAGGCAGTAAATCGCATGAGAGGAGACTGTTTGCCCTCTCCCCTCAGAGCAGTTGGTAGATTGGAACCCCAGAATGAGAAAAGGAGAGGGGGAAAGGTCAAGCAGGTGGACCTCTCTTGTATAGAAATCATTCTGTGACTGTAACTGATTAAGTAGTAATATCATCAAGTTTTTTTGCAAAGTAGTCTTTATGCCATTGTTTGTGATTTTCTATAACTTAAGAGGACCAGATAGCTTCTGTTACACTGTAGAGTGCCATCAATTTACAATGACAGACATGTAGAGCAGGTCACCAAAGGAGGTCTGGTGTCCTGGTGGCAAGAAGCTGCTGCAATCCTGGAGGCATGAGGTTAGAATCACCAGCTGCTCTGCTGGAAAAAGATGAGCAATCTTCTCCCAAGCGATTAGCTCACCAGAGGGTCAGGTATGGGTCAGTTCTGTCTCAATGGTACACAACAACAACAGAGCAAATCACCAAGTACTGTAACTGCCCTTTTCATTAATCGCTACATGCAAAGTATGCTTCAGATGTTACTTTCCATTTCATAAAAGAATTCACCACAGTGGGCACACTTTGCTCAGACATTTAATCTCCATTTCCATTTACAGAGATGTGATTGCCTTACAACTTCTCAGAAGTGCGTCTTCATTTGAATAAAGCAAAGTTTCACCACCCAGAATGGCAGCCTTTGTCTGGGTGTATGATTTGAATGACTGACTCCTAAGAATGAAAGGTATCACTGCTGAGGTGGAAGTCTGACTTACCAGGGTGTGATACACATGCCAGGGTAAGAGGCTGGTCACAAGAAATGTGCCCAAATCTGAGAGTGTCCCGCTGGATAAACAATTTTTTAACTACTGTAGTCTGTAGACCAATCCTCTTTTCCTTTACTGACAATTGATAGAAAAGGGGAGGAAAGTCCTTTCATTTCTTGGTAGGAAGGCAAGATTTTCAAGCTGCATCAGCAGAGACGAAGAGGAGGCTTGCCAGCACAGACTGTTAGCAGTTAAAGTAATCCCAGAAAAAAGGAAGGGAAAGAAGTGTGAAAAGACTCATCCACTAAGAGAGTGAGCAAGCCTGAGTGGCAGGATTACTTAGAGGGATCCTGACAAGGCGAATGTCCTTCTCACCCAGGGAAGTCTGTGCCTGACAAGAGTGCCAGACAGGGTTCACCCATCACAGTGCCAGGCATAGGAGGCTGAGATAACCTATTCTGAGACACCTTCAGGCAGAAAGAGGAAAAGAAGCTAGGGACCCAGCTTTCAGGTTCTGGAGGGAGCGCTGGTGGCCAAAAGGTAAGAAGCTGTGCTGCTTCAAGAAGGCACGCAGTTCGAATCCACCAGCTGCTCCACGGGAGAAGGATGGGCAATCTCCTACCGTGCAATTAACTACCTCAGAAAAACCGCTGGAGCGTCAGCTATGGGTTGCTTCCTACTCAATGGTGCCCAACAACAGTATAATTCCTATACTGTCGTTTTGGGCTCTCAGCTCCATTACGTTTAGGCTAAGAATTGCCCACGAGGTGTCCTTCTTGGCTCAAAGTGCAGCAGCACAGACGCAGCCACCGTCCAGCCCCTCCAGGCAGGTTGCTAGAGGCCGCAGGACCTGAAGTTTGCTTTGCTCTGCGCTGTTCTCCTTGGGGTTCCTCCACCGGCTGGCCATGCATGATCAAGACACACCGGACACTTTCCCCCAGCACAACGCGGTCGCACAACAAAGGTAGCGAACAACTCCAGGTAGTGTCTCTGACTGCTACCCTCTACCCCACCACCGGATCCCCCAAACTCTGTGTTCTCGGGTGGAATTAGGGGAAGACTCACCTAACTCCTCTGGGCTGTAGGGTGCGGGAGCGGCATCCACAAATTCATTGTCTGGAGGAAGAAAAACAGAAAACAAAAAATAGAGTCGCGACAATTCCAAACGAATGGAGAAAGCATGGTCTCAGGCGCAGGTCCCTTGAAAAGCGCGGGCTTCTCTCTCCCAACGTTCAGACGTCTTCAACCCGGGGCCCCTAGGATGCAGACCGCCCGGTCCTTTATGGGGTAGATACTGCAAAAGCTACTTAGGGGCAATTCAGGCCAAGCACCGAGCGGCTTCAAGGCGCGCGCCAACTTTGCGCGGACACTACGCCGCGCGCGCGGCTCCCGGAGCAGAGCGCACCTAGCCGTGGCCTCATGGTGGGCCCTCGCCCGCGGGGCGCAGCGCACAGCTCGCCGGGCATCGCGCCGACGCCCCAGCGCGGAGGAGCCCCAAAGTTTCCAGCGGGTTGGAGGCCTGAAGACGCGCGGCCGCGGTGAGCTCCCCGCGCATCTCCGCCGCCCGGCCCGCCCCCCCTCGCGTTGCTAGGCGACGGCAGCCGTCACGCTCCGCAGCAGTGCGCACCCTGCCTCCCAAGTCGGAGCTGGAGTGGTACCTCCAATCTGACCATTTATTTAAAAATTAAACCATAACCAGTTTCCAAAACGACCCCTAGGTACTACCTCTGCCATATAGATGCTTGGGAAATGGTTTGTTTTTGTGGCTTCTGGTGAGCAGATGCGCAATTTATAGAGCTGAACTGCGGTTTGCAACAAGGAAGGTATCAATCAAATCAAAGGTAGCATCTCCAGAGCACTAGTTGTCCTTGTGTATTGAAGAGGCGTAACTGCCCGGTAGCTGTCCCTCCATGGGGTTTTCCGAGGCAATAAACTGCACCAGAGAAGAATGCCCATCTTTCCCCCACAGAGCATCAGGATGGATGGTGAAGAGATTGAGATTGTTCACAGCTTCAGTTTGCTTGGCTCCACAGTCAACACTCTTGGCACCAGCAGCCAGGAAAT
>NW_006400147.1:287696-290110 GCF_000299155.1 Elephantulus edwardii
TATTCTCTTAGCTACTTCCTGCTGAAAAGGGACTCTAGCCAGTTTTGAATGATCTTCAACAATATTTTGCTTGAATGAGATATTAATAGGATTGTTCGATAATTTCTACATTCTGTTGGATCATCTTTTTTGGGATTGGGATAGCTCTTCTCCGCTCTCCATGCACTCTTTTTTATTTTCTCCAGGGGCTGTCACATCTACTTATGATAATCAACGCAACAACAATTCACTGCCATCAAGTCAGCATTGGCTAACCGCTGCCACTCCATTGGGCTTTCAAGGCTGTAAATCACAGGGAAGGTATTGCTCATCTTTGTCCCACAAAGCCATCAAGGGACCACTGCTGGATTCACACCACCAGAAGCATAGTCTTTGTCTTAGCAGTGCAAAGCCTTACAAACTTCACCACCAGAGGCCCCTCTACAGATAACAGAACTAGAGAAAAGCTATAAAGAGCTAGGGATTCTGCCTCAGAAAATGGTACCTCCACCCAGGAGAGAAGACACGTTTCTTCAGCACCACCCCTTCCCATCCTGTACCAAGGCAGCCTTCCATACAGCACTCATCCAGAGATACAGTCCATTCTCTGCTGCCTTTTCCAAAACTCCTCTTTTGGTGACTAAATTTTTGTTATATGATTTTGTTACAACACTGAAACCAAATTCCTCAAGAAAGTGACTGCAGTTCCATTAAAGATTTATGAAAAAATTCAGGAATTGAAACAGGCCATCAATCTTGCTGCAAGATGGTAGTGAGATTGTTGTCAGACCTAAGAATAAAAATAATTTTATATGCTGCTCCAGGGATAAACCCACCAGATAATGAAATTGATCTAATTATCATCCATGGGTATGTGTTTCTGGACTGTAGGTAATTTGCAAAGAATTTTCTAGGAACAAAAAAGGTTGAGGTAACAAGGTAGGGCAAATGACAAGTTCTATAATCAATCCTTCAAGTATAAGAAATAATCATCTTTCATATGAATAATAATAATAATAATAAATTTAACAAGAACTTTCTAAATGTCTTTACATATAACATGTGGTGCTAGAGCCTTATACAAATACCAAATGCAATATCCATGTAATTGGTTTGACAATATAATTTTAATATAAGTTTGGAGTACTTACCTGCCCAAGATCACATAGTAAGGGAGGCATTAACTTCAAACATCAGCTCCTTTCCTGGGCCAAGGGCTGAGTCTGTGCTCCAGAAAGAATGATTGCTACCTTGAAGCAGTTGACAAGCTCATCAAATGCTGTAGGAAGCATTTTTCCTGTTGTGTGTCTACGAAAAGCCCTAAAAATTATTATGACTGTTTTCCAGGGAGACATGCCGGTTCCCTCCTTGATCTGAGTAGCACACAAACAATACAGCCTCATTCCAAAAGCTGTTCTGCCAAGAACAGACCAATCCTCTGAAGAACCAAAGCCCTAAATAGCACACATGAATGCAAACACTTCTCAAACTGAAAGAACTAAAAAACAAAGTCAAGCCTTGAGTTGCAATACTGAAGGATGCTATGACTGAAATCTTTAATGATCCAGGTAGCATCAAAAGAAGATGGAGGGAATACATAGAGTTACTATACCAAAAAGAATTGCCTGGTACGGAACCATTTCAGGAAGTTGCATATGATAAAGATTCAACGGTAACAAGGAGAAAAATTCAAGCTGCACTGAAGACCTTAGTAAATAAGTCCCCAGGAACTGACAGGATAAAAACTGACATGTTTCAACAAATAGATGTAGCTCTATACACATTCACTAGTCCATGC
Source organism: Elephantulus edwardii (assembly GCF_000299155.1). Taxonomy (NCBI): domain Eukaryota; kingdom Metazoa; phylum Chordata; class Mammalia; order Macroscelidea; family Macroscelididae; genus Elephantulus; species Elephantulus edwardii. The sequence continues at coordinate 289,474 of NW_006400147.1, forward strand.
CAGGAAATTTTGAGGACAGCTACCTGACCAGTTGACTGGAAGAGATCCATATTTGTTTCTATTTCCAAGAAAGGCAATACAACAGAATGTAGAAATTACTGAACATAAATTATCATCAAAAGATGAATTGCACTGGGGAAATCTGTTGTCAGGGACCTCTCCAGAGTACTGAGAAGCAATGGTGTCAGTCTAGAGACTAAAGTGTGCCTGATCAAGGCCATGGTCTTCACAATTACTTGTTATACATCAGAGAATGAAACAATGACTAAGAATGGTAGAAGAATCATCAATGCCTTCAAGCTGTGGTGGTGTAGAAGATTCTTGAACATACCATGGAGTTTCAAGAAAATAAATAGGTGTGTCTTGGAGAGGGTGAAACCAAGTTTCTCCTTGGAGGCTAGGATTTTGAAGCTCTGTCTCACAAACTTTGGGCACGCGGCCAGGAGGAATTAGTCCTTGGAGAAGGACATCACATTCGGAAGGATAGAGGGACAGAGCAGGCAAGGAAGAACTCGGATGAGATGGATTGACACAGTAACTGGGGCCATGGGGGTAGGAGTGTCAGAATCAGTGAGATAGGTTCAGGACAGGGCAGGGTTCAAAGCTGCTGTACATAAGGGTTGCTATGAGTTGCAGG
>NW_006400147.1:295120-338739 GCF_000299155.1 Elephantulus edwardii
CATAGACAGTGCAATTGGCACAGGACAGAGCAGAGTTTAGGGCTGTTGTACGTAGGGTCGCTATGAGTCGCAAGCGACTCGACAACGGCACATAACAATAACAACAATAACCTTTGTTTTGACAGTGCAATTCCTTACCTCTGAACCACCCACCAGTGATCCCTAACAAGGGAGGAGGAGCTTTAAGTGTCTCGTCTTTTTTAATCTGAAATCTAACTCCAGTCGAAAAAAGATACTTCCTTCACTTAAGAGACCACCTGTTTCAAATACCAAAACCCCCAAGTCTGTGGCCTTTGAGTGGATTTCAATGCGCAGCAATCTGTAGGACAAAGCCGAACTGCCGCATGGGATTGCCAGGGCTGAAAATCTGTACGGAAGCACCCCGCCACGTTTAATAGCAGACCCAAATTTTTACCATTGTAGCCATTTCACAGGTTCAGAAGTTAAACGATTTTCGGACGACAGCACAGTACCGTTCTTGGGGGTGATCGCTGGTACAAGGGAGATCAGTGGTTTTTTTTTTGTAAAAAACATGGTTTTTTTCAGATGCTAAATATAAAACCAAGTTGTAGTCTGAAAGTCTAAATCTTTAACAAGTTGTGGAAGTGTCCTCTGATTATGGTGACTAAAATGTACGTTTAGAGTAGAGCCATGCTCTGTAGAGCTACCAGGGACTGATTTTTGAGAAAGTGACAGACTTTCTCCCAGGTACCTCTGGATAGACGAACCTCCAACCTTTTGATCAGCAGCCTAGCTTGTTAAATGCATCACCTAGGAACTCCGTTAGGTCTTTTAATTAGCGTCATATTGCAGAATCTCTCTGCCTCTGGTTCAGTGGCCTGAAAAATTTGGGTGGATACATTACGTGTTTTCCCCCCAAGGCAATTGACTGGCTGCTCAGCCTGCAATTCGGGATGTTCTCCAGACAATGAGCCCACAGCTAACGCAAAGAGAAGTCAAGAGGAAGAAGGAGCGCACAGGAGAACTGGCTATTAATTCTGGGTCCTTAGAGACCTGAGGAGGTATCAACAGTCTAGGCAGCCTCCTGGGGCCTTCCACTGTCTCCAAGCATCCAAACATCAATTGCAGAAGCCTGAGTGCCTGATCTGTGCCAGTATACCCTTACCCTATAAACACTCAACCACCTCTTAGTTCCACCGTCAACCGGCTGACACAGGAGGACATTGCCCCTCTTTCTCCAGCAGAGCATCTGGTGCATTCGAACCACATGGCTTTGGGATTACCAAGCAGCATCTTGCCACTCACTAGGCCACCAGAGTGCCCCAAATGGGGTTATTTCTACACAACAAAGCAGCAGTAATTGAGCTACCTTGTCTGTAGTTCCTTCCTCTTCTCTTCTCTCTTTTTATTTTTTTAAATAAAATTTTAACAAACTTTTTTAAAAACAAAATTAATTTTTTAAAATAAAAATGTGAATTTAATGGACGTTTACTGAAAATTTATATTTTCATTCATTCATTGTTGCACATTTTACCCTCCCCAGTTCACTTTTTTTAATATTTATTCATTGTTGCACAATGACCTCCCTCTCTCCCTCCTTCCTCTTCTCTTGCCTTCTTCCTGACAAGTTGAAATTTCAACTCAAGTAATTAAATGTCTTTGAGTGAGTGTTTGTGCATGTCATTCCATCTTCTCTCCAACTTCTAGAAACATTTTCATTCCCCCTCTGGAATTTGGGGTTCAACACTAACAAAGCCCACATCCTCAGCTTCTTCTCAAAAGGTCTATTTTACTTTCTTGCTTTGAATGAAACTAATAACAGCCTCTCCTTGAAAACAATAGACTGTATTATTCTCCATCACTGATCCATGTGTGCAGTTCCTTGCAGTATTCCATCTTCATCCTTGAAGACAGTGACATCTGGATCACAGGCACCTTCCCTAGCACTATCCCTGTGATAACTCTTCTTACTTAAATACCCATCTAAGAGAGTCTTCTCATACTCTGCCCTCTCAGTTCTTTGACCTCCTCTCTCTTCCTTGACCTCCTCTAACCTGTCCATAATGATACCCTCCCCAACTCCATGCCGAGCATCCTGCTCTCCAACAACCGCCATCTGGTTTTCCAACTTGCTCTCTGATACCTTAATCGAGTATCTTAACAACACCTATAATTTCCCCAACAACCTTTTCTCTGACTCTCACTGTCCTCATGACCTTCATTGTCCAACATAGTCCCCACAGTTCATCATTATAATTTCTCTCAAATATACATTCCCAAGCCATGCCTCTCTGCTTAATAAAAACCACAACCCTAATAAAATCTAATTCCCAGTTTCCCTCTGCCTGCATCCAGCTGAACATGGTTTGAGAAACATGCAATCATGCTGCCTGTTCTCATTTTCAATTCATGACCACTGATCTCAAGTGGACTCCAACTGTGGCCTAGCAGTCACTCTACAATCGCCTTGTCTTTTTGCTCTCCTGTTACTATGAATGAGCCCTTTCTATTCCATCTAAAGAATCTCGTATATTCAAAGCTACTGCTTGATCACCTAAATTCCATTCTCTCTCTGTCCTAGAGCATCCCTGGACTACCACCCCAATTTTCACCTGCTTTTTACAACAAAATTAACCAGGAGAATCATCTGCCTTCATTGTTTCCACTTCTCCTTCCTCTTTTTCTCTTCAAAGGCAAATAGGCACTGACAAGTACTCTACCAAAGCATCTTCTCTCAAGGTAAAAAGTAACCTCTACACTGACAATCCCAATGATTCTTGGTTCTCCAATTACTCAACCTAATATAATAGTTATTGACTCTCTGATCCTATGTTGGGCTCCTATGGACTGTCTACAAAATAAGATCTGTCTCTTCCATTGTAGACAGGCAGCGAGCCTTTGTGTATCTTACTTGAAATAACAGTGACCAGTGTCTCTAAGCTATTGTTTGTGGAACTCTGGTGACTTTGTGGTAAGGAGATGTACTAACAACCCAAAGATACATGGTTCAAATCCACCAATTCTTCCACAAAAGAAAGATAGATGGACAATCTCCTCCCATGCAGTTTATACCCTCTGAAAGCCTCCTGAAGGGACATCTATAGTCGGTTTGATTTGACAGCACACAACAAAAACCAGAAGCCTCCATTTATAACCACACCTAAACTATCATGTGCCACCAAGGACCTGTTAGAGTGCTATGGCTGTCACTGCTGTCACTGTCAATACGAAAATGAATCTGACTCCAATTATGATGCTTAGCAATTGCTTTGAAATGCATGCAGAAGTTAGACAATGAATAAGGAAAACAAGAAAAGGATTGGTAACTTTGAGTTAACGCTTTTGCTGTTTGCAAAGAAAATGGAGTAAACCACGGATTGCCAAACGAGCAAATAAATGTACTTTAAAAATGAGGATGGTGAGCCTTACATACCTTGGTTAGCCTTGAGATACACTGTGGAAGACACCACCAGAGCTGCTTCCCCATGCTTTGGTAGGAAATTGTGTTGCCAACTCAGAGGTACGTGATTCAAATGCACCAGCAGCTCTGCAGGAGAAGGATAGGTAATTCTCTCTGCCCTGCAATTTGGTTTTGTTTTTGGTGTCATCAACTCGAGTATGACTCATGGTGACCCTAAAAACACCCAATAAGAACCCTCTCCTACCTTGTGCCATCCTCACAATCTCTGATATACTTGAGCCTATTGGTGCAAACACTGTCAATCCATATGGTTGAGAGTTTCCTTGCTTTCATCGTCCCTCCAGCTTTACAAGTATTATGTCCCTCTCCAAGGAATAGCCTCTCCTAGCAACGTGCCAAAAGTATGTGAGATGAAACTTTATCATCATTGCCTCCCAGGAGCACTCTGGCTACACATTCTCCAAAATAAATGTTTGTTCTTTTGGTAGCCTTTGGGATATTCACTGCTTTTCTCCAACACCACAACTCAAAGACATCAGTCCTTTTGTCATCCATTAGTCCCTAGACAAGGATGTCATACTGGGAAAAGTATAGGGTCAGTGAACTAGAGGAAGACCCTCAGGAAATAGATTGACACAGTGACTGCAGACATTGTGAGGATGGTTCAGGATTGGGCAGGGTTCATTTGGTTGTATATTGGGTAGCTATGAGCAGGAGGTCAACTTGATGGCACCTAACAACAACAACAGCTCATAATACTATGGTTCATCTTACTTGGATCCACAACCAACACCCTTGGTACTAGCAGTCAGGAGCTCAAGAGACATATTACACTGGGGATAGTCCACCATCAGGGAACTCTCCAAATTACTGAGGAACAATGATGTCAGTTTGAAGACAACTGTCTTTAAAGTGTGTCTGATTTAGGCCATGGTCTTTTCAATCATTTGCTATGAGTTTGAGAACTGGCCAGTGAACCAGGATGACAGAATAACTGATGCTTTTGAGTTGTGGTATTGTAGAAGAGTGCTGAATAGCCCATGGTCTGCCACAAGAACAAATAGATATGTCTTGGAGAAAGTGTAGCCAGAGTGCTCCTTGGAGTTAAAGATGATAAATCTCCATCTCACATGCTTTGGGCATGTTTCTAGGAGAGGCTAGTCCTTGGAAAGGGACATCATGCTTGTATGGGTAGGGGATCAGCAAAAGAGAGGAAGACTTTCATCAAGATGAACTGACAACATGAGTTTTACAGTGTCAGAGATGAAAAGGATGGCACGGGACAGGACAGGGTTCAGATTTGTTGTTCATAGGGTGGATATGAGTTGCATTTGACAGGGCCTAACAATAATAGCAACGCCACAATACTATAGTGAGGATGTGATGAATGAATGCATGTAAAGCAGCCGGAAGGACACTCTTACATTGTAAAAGTCAAGCAAATGTACCAGAGGAATGTCTATCTATGTTTCATTGACTATGCAAAGGAATTTGACTGTGTGGATCACAACAAACTGTGGCTGACTCTGAGAAGAATGGGAATCCCAGAACACTTGATTGTACTTATGCGAAACCTATACTTGGACCAAGAGGCAGTTGTCAGAACAGAGCAAGAAAACACTGCATGGTTCAAAATTGGGAAGGGTGTGGGTCAAGGATGTGTTCTATCTCCATATCTTTTCAATCTATATGCGGAACAGATTATCCGGGAAGCTAGGCTGTATGAGGAGAAATGTGGCATCAGGATTGAAGGTAGACTCATCAACAATCTGTGTTATACAGATGACACAACCCTGCTAGCTGAAACTGAGGAGGACCTGATGCGCTTGCTGCAGAAGGTCAAGAAAACTACAGCCTTCAATAAGAGTTGAAGCTCAACATCAAGAAAACAGAGATTCTTATCACTGGGTTGATTGGCAGCACCATGATGGATGATGAAGAGATTGAGATTGTTAAGCTTCAGTTTGCTTGGCTCTATAATCAATACTCTTGATATCAGCAGCCAGGAAATTAAAAGACTAAATGAGAAAGTACTGAAGAACAACTATGTAAGTCTGGAGATTAAGGTGCGCCTGACCCAGGCCATAGTCTTTGCAATTACTTGCTATGCATCAGAGAGCTGGACAGTGACTAGAGATGATAGAAGGAAAGTTGATGCCTTTGAGCTTTGGTGCTGGCGAAGACTATTGAATATGCTATGGACTGCTAGGAGAAGTCCTGGAGAGGGTGAAGCCAGGCTGCTCCTTGAAGGCAAGGATTCTGAAGCTTCGTCTGACATACTTTGGACATGTTGCAAGGCGAGATTAGTTCTTAGAGAGGGACGTCATGCTTGGGAGGGTGGAGGGACAGCACAGGAGAGGAAGACCCTTGATGAGATGGATTGATTCAGTCACTGGGGTAATGAGATAGGCATGTCTGAGACAGTAAGATTGGGAAGGGATAGTGCAGGGTTTAGGGCTGTTGTACATAGGGTTGCTATGAGTTTCTGGCAACTCGATGGCACATAACAACAACAACAAATGTTAGTTATTATTAGATGTCCCTTTACCGCTTAGGTAAATGGGCTCTTCTTTCCTTCAACAACTTTGAATTAAAGAAAACACTAGCTAGTTTCAAACTAAGAGGAATAGATGTGATCCACTGAACAGGTTTCAATAGAGCTTCTAGAAAAAGGTAGACTAGGAAGAAAGGTCTGGTGATCTGCTTTAAAAATAAAATGAGCCAGGGAAATCCATGTGGACCACAATTGTGCAATCTACTCCCTGCCATGGGAGTAATACAGGACCAAGGAGCATCTCCTTTCAGGACCAGCTCTACAGCCACTAGAAGGAAGAACACGATCCTCTACACACAGTTTATGTTCTCAGAGTTGGCTTGGAAGTCGGTTACTTGGAACAGGGACAAATTCTTTCCCCAAAGGGAAGAGAGTTACAAGTATCCCACATGGTGATGATGTTCTGGGTCTGCCAAGTAAACTCTGTTTTGATTCACAATAGACTCCCCTTCAGTTTATTCATATAAACGGCTGACTCATGAGCCAAGAAGTTTCTTTTCAGAGCTTTCGCTCTTTGAATTTCCTAATCAACTGAAGGTTAATGAGAAAACATTTTTCTTGTTTCAATATTTGCTGTTGAAAACAATATTTTTTAAAATATATAGTTCCAATTTACTATCTTAGGAAGAGCAGAACAAACAATAATGTTTCCTGTTAATCAAATGCACAGTTCCTGAGAATCTATCAAGCTTGCAGCTCTGTGCTGGGCACTGGTGTACCCTCTCACTCACGAGGTAACGAAAGATCCTCTGACAGAGGACCTTACTGAAACTCAGGACAATAATGTCCTGTCCACACTGTACTTTCATAGACCTCTTATAAAGGAGTGGCTCTTCCAGAGGGCTACCAGGTTACAGCTGAGAGTGCACAAGTTTGCAGGTTTGAGTCTTGGTTCAGCCAAGCATTACTGAACTATCTCAGGGAGTTACTTAACCTCAGTCTGCTTTCTGTAGATACCTAGGATTATTGGGAAAGGCAAACTGGTAAGACATAGGACAACATGACGCATCTCCTGTTCCTGAGTGACATGGGGCCTACAGGATAGAGGCGAGCCTCCATTAGTTCCAACACAGGAGACGCTTATGGAGGGGGACAGCCTCATCTTCCGAGGAGTGGCTGCTGGAAGGTTCTGTTGTCAATCTTTTGATTAGTGCCTGAGGACTTTAACCATGGCACAAGCAGGGCTCCTTGTTTAGTACACACACATCCCTCAACCCTCCAATTTGTTTCTGTCAAGTCTGAACTGAGTAGTAGCTAACTCCGTCCACCTCCCATCTTCAGAGGCTGTAAATTACACAGGAGAATATTGCCCTTATTTCTCCTGAGGAGCCTTTGGTGAAGGATTTGAACTGCTGAGAGGGAAGGCCTTTGGGTTATAAGCATACTTTCTGTAGACTCTGCCACTAGAGCTTCCACCACAGTGGGTATTTAATAAATATTCATTTCTCTTTCACCCCTCTCTTTTACTATCTCAGGTAGAAAGTGAGCCTCCTGCCACCATGCTTCCTTGAGGCTTAGAAGAAGAGGGAGTTCATGTGTTTCCCTCTGTTGTTAAGAGTTTTTGAGTCAATCACTACATGTAGCAACCCAAAGAACAAGAGATCTGATCCTCCACCGTCCTCACAGTCTCTGACACCCCCCAGCCCATTGTCACAGTCACTGAGTCAACCCATCTTCTTGAGAGTCTTCTTCTCTTTCACTGATTTCTCTAAATTTCCCTACATGATGTCTTTTTCCAAGGACTGACCCCTCCTGTCAACATACCCAAAGTATGTGAGACAAGGTTTCATCATCCCTATCTCCCTGGTTGCATTTCCTCCAAGGCACGAAAATCCTCTCCTCCCTATCCTATACAGTAGTCTCAATTCCCATACTGAGACCCTTTCCCTGATTTATTGTGGGTCCTGGTAGAGACCTATATTAGGCGGATTCAAACATGTACATGAATTGCTTATACAAATTGGATATGACATCACAGAAGCCTTGATGACATAGTGTTAAAGCAGATTCCAAATTAAAGAATGAACTTCAAAAGAAAATGTTGGTCAAACTCAGTGAATCATATGTTGGGGCTCCACAAATGTCTGTTTTATGAAGCAAAGAAAGTCTGTTTGTAAAACGGTAGAAAATTTTGTTATTCACTCACTATTAGAAAAATGGCAAAAATTTAAGATGAAGGGCATTCAAAGAGCCATGCTGTGAGCTGAAATCAACTTAGCGGCCACATAGCTTTTTGTTAGTTTTCACTTCAATTATCCAGAAAACCTAATCAGAACCTTTAGTCTTATAAGTGAAGGAAGGTCATATTATTCTGTTATTGTTATGTGCTGTCAAGCTGTAACTGACCCACCGCTGAACCTCCAGCAGGTTTTCAGAGGCAAGAAATTACACAGGAGAGTACCCACCTTCCTCCTGGAGTAGCTGGTGGGTTTGAACCACAGGCATTTGAGTTGGCAGTACAACCCCTTACCACTAGGGTCAAAGTTAGACTTCAGCTCCATTTCTGAAGCTAAAACCCAAACAAAATAACCCATTACATTGAGTTGACTCTGACCCACAGTGATCCTATAGAAGAGTAGAACTGCCCCGTGGGATTTCTCAAGACTGTAATCTTTCTAGAAGCAGATTGCCACATATTTTCCATACATTGCGGAGGGTGGGTTTGAACCATCTTGAACTACTAACTTTTTGGTTAGCAGCTGAGCATTTATCCACTCTGCCACCAGGGCTCCTTCTACAGCCACGAGTTAAACACTTTTCACATTGCCTAGAAGAGGTGTCCTTAGCCCAGTGCCTATTACGGGTGCTTGTCAGCTGTGCCTTGGGAGCAGGTCCTTCTGTTGTCTGAAAATAGCATCAGCTCATACACCCCCCTGTCTCTCCCTCCAGTATCTGCTGTGGATGCAGCCAGGCCAGGTTTGGCTGGATCGTGCTGGAGGAAAGGCCACTGCAGTGAGCTCAGTAACTATCCTGAGCCAGCCTGCTGGGGCTACTCTGCCTCTGGGACACCCCTGGGGCTGCACAGCGTCTTGGTGTCTAGAGAAGTGAAGCAAAGGAGTCTCCCAGTTAGGACTTTCTTTTGCATTTTCTGAGGACATGGGAAAGGGGCCTGAATTGTCATATGGGGAAAGTATTTTTTGTTTTGTTTTTAGTTTTGCTTTCACTCAATGTACATTACCTTCAATGCCCTTTGTAATAGAATGCCACGCAAATGCCACAATAACAAGGTACGATGGTGGAAAGGGCCCACTTTGTTTGCTTCATGAACAGCCTTCCCCACTCCAAATCCTGAGGAGGCTACTACTTTCAAGCAATAAAGACAGAAAGCAGTGTGCTGCTTGCTTGCCTCAGGGTGGAGGCAGCAAGCAAAACTTGGCCGTTCTTTCCCATGGAAAGCATAGGTATCATGGATTGAAGAGGAGTGCCATTCTCATGCAAGCGTACACACACACACACACACACACACACACACACACAGCACAGCATGCCTGTTGTCCTTGTGCCTTTTTAGAAAAAAACAGTAGATGACACCAAGGATACAAATAAACCCACATATAAGATTTTATATAAAAAATTGTTTAATTGGCTCAAGGACTGAGTTGGCCCCCAAAATATTTCTCTTCCTCTTAAATTTAATCCCCCCCCGGACTAAACCCTTTTCTTTATTTTCCTTGATGAGAGAGAGGAAGAAAATCTAGTGGCTGTATTTCTCTTAAATGAAAAACAACACTCGTATAATGTTGTTGAGTGTTATCTGATAATTTCCAGAAGAAAGAAGTGGATTCCATGAGAAGATTAGTCAACTATCATCTGAAATACCATTATCTTGAGTGGAAAGAATATAAACCTAGGGATGATAGGATATGAGGTCCGACAGGACTCCAAAGATTAATTTAGGAAATTATCAAAAACACACTCTTGAAAAAGTTCAAATACTAGTGCTCTATTCTTGGTGTATGTGTCATCAAGTGGGAACTGACTCCTAGGTGCCCTTTCAGAGGCTGTAAATCACATGGGTGGAGACTGTCTGTCTCTCTACTGCACAGCAGCTGGTGAATCCGAACTCCATGCTCAGTTTGGCATTGCAATTCCTTAACTACTAAACGAAGCTTCCCTATCTAATTTTTATTTTGCACACCAGTGAAGTGGATGCTACTGATAGATACAATATGTTTTGTGACTCTATGTTTCCAAGCAGGTGAAGATCTAAAAGATTGAGAGGTGAAGATTTTAAAAAAATCCTCACTCAACATCATACCAAAGGAAATAAACTCTGGCTGAGCAAAGGCAGTATTAGAAGGTATATTTGGACACGAACCCATTTTAAAAATACACACAGAAAAGGATTCCTGCAGAGGAAAATCATACACTTCCAACTGGCACTCAGTCAGATCTATAGAGTAAAATCAGACAAAATGCCCTGTGTTGAGATAAAAGCGAAAGAAAAACACTCAAAAACTCAAAACACAATTAGGTCTAGTTGACATATGACTAAACTATTTCCTAAAAGGAAAAATCCAGAAGTTGATGTCACTAAACTGATGTCATATTTTTCACTCCAGCATCTAGGACAGAGGCCTAAGCATGACCTTTTATTTCAGAAACGTCAAACTAAGTCTACATGGGATATGCAGGGCTGTATCCTCTTCAATATTAAAGTTCTTTCCCTAGGAGCTATTGCCTTAACAGTCAGCTAACATGGGTTGAGGAAAGCTGAGACCAGGGTTCTAGACCTGGTTCCACCACTAACTGTTGTTAAGTCTCACTCCTGCCTACACTATGATCTCTTATAAAAAGAAGGGATTAGAGCACATGGGCTGAGAGAAAACTATTTTAAGACACTCAGATTGGTGACACCCTAAAGATACTCTGTATGGATTAATGCCAAAAATAATGACATTTCAGCTGAATTCTCAAAGCCACAAAGCAGAGGTATTGGAGGACAAGATGCTTGCTGTTCAACATCTCCTCCATCCCCACAGCTGTGCTGGAACTTCAAGATGGACTCTGTACTGTGCCACAGGTCATAAAACAATAGCCCATTGGGGGGGGGGGAAGCCCCAGATCAGATGGTTTTACTAATGCCTTCTATCAAACAGTCAGAGAAAAGCTGTCACCAATTCTACATAAACTATATCAGAAAATAGAAAAAGATGGAATGCTTCCAGACTTATTCTACGGAGCAAACATAACCAAGATACCAAAATCAGGTAAGAAACCACCAGAATAGAAAACTATAGGCCAATATCTTTCACATACATAAATGCAAAAATCCTCAATAAAACCATGGCCAATCGGATCCAACAGTACATAAAAAAATAACTCATCCTGATCAAGTAGGATTCATAGCATGTGTGCAAAGATGGTTCAACACAAGAAAAACAATTCATGTAATTTATCATATTAACAAGGCAATAAAGAACCACATGATTATATCAATTGATGAGAAAAGGACTTTGACAAAATCCAACACCCTTTCCTGATTAAAATATTCAACAAAAGAAGGACAGAAGGAAATTTCCTCACCATAACGAAAAGTATATATGCAAAACCAAGAGCCAACATCATATGCAATGAAGAGAGATTAAAGGCATTCCCCTTGAGAACAGTAGCTAGTCAAGGATGCCCACTATCACCTCTGCTATTCAATATAGCATTGGAAGTGTTAAAGAGAGCAAGAAGATAAAACAAGGAATAAGAAGTATATAAATTGGCAAAGAGGAGGTAAAACTATCTCTATATACAGATGATATGATATGATAGCATACTTAGAAAACCCTCAAGATTCAGTGAGAAAACTATTGGACATAGTCAACCAATTCAGCAAAGTAGCAGGATACAAGATCAACATTAAAAAAAAAACCAGCTGGATTTCTCTACAGTGACAAAGAGAATATAGAAATGGAGCTAAGAAAAACAGCACCAATTGCAATAGCCAACTACAATATGAAATACTTGGAAATAAATATAACTAGAGACACAGAAAACCTATATAAGGAAAATTCCAAAACATTATTACAAGAAACAAAAAGAAATCTGAAGAATCTGAGAACTATAACATGTTCATGGAAAGAAGGCTCAAGGTTGTGGAAATGACAGTTCTACCAAAAGCATCTATCAATTAAATCGAATCCCAATACAAATACCAATTCCATTCTTCAATAAGATAGAAAAGGAAATTTCCAATTTTATCTAGAATGTAAAGAGACCCTGAATAAACAAAACACTACTGTTTGGAAGGATGGAAGGACAGTGCAAGAGAGGAAGACACTTGATGAGATGGATTGATTCAGTGACTGGGGTAATGAGGGTAGGTGTGTCAGAGACAATAAGGTTGGCACAGAATAGAGCAGGTTTCAGGGCTGTTGTACAAAGGTCACTATGAGTCACAGGCAACTTGACAGCACATAACAACAACAATAACAACAATGACTGAAAAAGAGAAATAAGGTAGGCAGCATCACATTCTTTGATCTCAAATCCTATGACTACACAGCCACGGTAATCAAGACAGCATGGTACCGGTACAACAACAGACACACAGATCAATGGAATAGAATTGAGAACCCATAAATCAGTTCATTAACTTTTAACAAGGAGCAAAATCAATTAAGTGGAGAATTGACAGTCTTTTTAAAAAATGGTGTTGGTAAAACTGGAAAACCATTTGCAGAAAACTTAAGCAAGACCCACATCTCACTGTTTTCACAAAAAACCAACTCAAGGTGGATCAGGGGCCTAGAATTAAAACTAAAACCTATAAAATTTATCAGAGAAAAGTTAGAATGAACTCTAGAAGCCCTAATCTACATCATGAACAGTCTTACAGGCATAATAAAAACCCTACAACCAGGAGAAAATAAAATAGATGAGTAAGACCTTCTAGGAATCAAATCTCAACACACACCAAAAAACTTCTCCAACAGGGTAAGAAGAAAATCCACAGACTGGAGAAAACATATTTGGCAATGACATATCTAATGAGGGACTTATCTAATAATGAGTCTCTATCTATCTATCTATCTATCTATCTATCTATCTATCTATCTATCTATCTATCTATCTAAAATTTATAGAATACTCCAGCATCTCAACAAGAAAAAGGTAAACAACCCAGCCACAAAAAAAGGCACAGGACATGAATAGGCACTTCACCAAAGTCGACATTCAGATGACAAACACATGAAGAAATGTTCAAAATCCCTAGCTATCAGAGGTGCAAAGCAAAACAATTATGAGATATCATCTCACCCCAGCAGTAACAGCAAAGTTCAACAGAGCAGCAAACAGCAAATTCTGGAGAACTGTGGAGGGATTAAAACTCATATTCACTCTGGTGGGAATGTAAAATGGTACAACTACTATGGAAGGTGGTCTGGTGATTTCTCAAAAAGTTGGAAATACCATTTGACTCAACAATTCCACTATTGTGAATATACCTTAAAGAAACTAGAGTCACAACTCAAAAGATGTAAGCATACCCATGTTTATTGCTGCATTATTCACAGTAGCAAAGAGATGGAAGCAACCAAAATGCCCATTAACAAACAAATGGGTAGAAATGCTATGATACATTCACACAATGGAATACTACACAGCACTGAAAAATAACGAAATAGTAAAACATTACACAAGATGGGGGAGCCTTGAGAACATTACGCTAAGTGAAATATCTCAGTTACTAAAGGACAAATATTGCATAACATACTGTTATAAAATAGGACAGACCTGACGGGGGCAGGAATGGGAAAAGAGTGGATAGATAACGAACATTATATTAAAACAGATGAGGGGAAGAACTATCAGAAAGGAATATATGATTATGCATTATATGTATGAGAACAATCTGGAACAAGGGGTGCATTGTGGTAAGGCGGGTAGATAATACGTAACAACGAATAAAAAAAATTAAAACGGGGGGGGGGAAGAAGCTGTAACAGATGATGACCTGTGTGAAACTTGTTAAGGAGATCAATTGTAACATATTCATTCCATTTTTGATATTTTGATCACACAATATCCACTAGGAGGAGGTCTGGCGATGCTGTGGGGAAAGTTACGCTGTTTCCAAAGTCTCAGCAGTTCAAACCCAACAACCACTCCACAGGAGAAAGTTAAGGCACTCTGCTTCCATAAAGACGGAAAGCGTCACAGACTTTAAGGGGCAGTTCTGCTCTGTCCTACAGCATTACTGTGAGTTAGGACTAACTTAACGATTGTTGTTATATTGTTGTTAAGTGTCATCAAGTCAAATACGATTCATAGTGATCCTAGGAACAACAGATCTGAACCCCATCCTATCTTGTGCCATCCTCATCATCTCTGACACACTTGAGCCATTGCTGCGGTCACTGTATCAGTCTATCTCATTGAGGATCTTCCTCTCTTTCACTGACCTTCCATCTTCCCTAGCATGATGTTCATTCCAAGGAACAGCCTTTACTAGCAATATGCCCAAAGTATGAGAGATGAAGCTTCACCATCCCTGTCTCCAAGGAGCACCCTGGCTGCACTTTTTCCAAGACATATCTGTTTGTTCTTTTGATAGTCCATGGGATATTCAGTACTGTTCTCCAACACCACAGTTCAAAGGCACTAGTGGGTTATTTTGAGTATATAGCAAAGAGTCTCTGAGTAGTGCAAGCAGTCAATGCACTTGACTGCTAACCAAAAGGTTGGTGGTTTGAGTCCACCAAAGGCTCCTTATGAGAAAGACTTAATCTATTTTAGAAAAGCCAGTCATCAAAAGTTCCATGGTGCACCATTCTACTCTGGCAGCATGAGGTTGTCATGAGTCAGAATCTACTCTACCAAACCCAGGAGAGACGGACAGAAAGGGTCAGACTTCACAGGAAGGTGGAGATGCTGTATCTTGCCCTTGGAAGAACAGGAGGAAATGAGTGGAAAGCACGCCCCTGGAGTGTGAAAGAATATGCTGATGTTTGTTGTGAGAGTTGGGCTTAGTTTTTCTTTCTAAGTCTCAGCTTCCTCATCTCTCAAGTGGAACTAATAATAACCTCTTCACAAGATTCCAGTAAAGCCTTTGATGTTTGTTGTTGTGGCTGTTATATGTCATCAAGTGTCTTGCTACTCTTAACAAACCTGTGTGTACAGCATCTCTGAACTCTGCTCTATCCTGAGGCAACTTTATTGTCTCTGACACACCTACCCCCATTACCCCAGACACTGAGTCAATCTTTCTCTTTTGTGCTGTCCCTTCACCCTCCCAAGGATTATGCCCCTCTCCAAGGACTGTTCTGGCCTTGCAACGTGCCCAAAGTATGTCAGATGGAGCTTCAGAATCCTTGCCTCCAGGGAATATCCTAGACTGGTGAAATAATGTCCGATGCAGGGCTTGGCACACAGATTGCTCTCCGAAAAGGTTAGCCTCCTTCCTTCCTGACTCATGTGAAAACTCTGAGACCTTGAGAGGCACCAGAAGCGCAATCTGCTCCTTCCTGTTTTCAGCCACAATGGCAAAAGTACATGGAATTTCCATGGTACCCAGCTCATGCTGCCAGGTTATGTCTCTCAGACTTCCTGTCTCTCCCCTGATGAGGTGCTCAGCAAGCTGAGTCTCCTGGGAAGAGCTGATGACAGCAGGGTCCCCAAACGACTGAGAGATCATTTCTGTAATAGAAAGATGCTCTGTTTTGTGGAGTAAACAACAAGGACTGAGGATGTCCCCCTTTTCCTGTGCTGATCCCCACTCTTCATAATATAACAGTAGCCAGTTCAGTCTGTAATGCCAGGTCTCCTTTTGTTTTATATGTCAGAAATTGCACACAATTTCAATTGAAAAATTGTTCTCCAGAGCTTTAAAATAAGTTTGGCAAACCACTGGCCCTGGGCTGGGGTTTTGTATTTTTAGCAGCATAAGAAGGCAGGAATGGTGGAGACACCTTCCTATTGAATGTCTGTATCTCTCCTGGATCTGGGTTTCCCCAGCTGGCTTCCTGGAGGCCGTCCCACCCCAATGGCAGCCCTGAACTGGAGACAACACAAAGGCAGATACTGCATGGCTTTGGCCCTGCTTGGAGGCTTATGACTCAGGACGAACAGCTGAGCCTGTCTGGCACATAACAGTTCTCTGAAGTCTCCATGAAGCCAGGAACAAAAACACAGATGCATACACATTTCCAGGACTTTTGGCTTAGTACTACATGGGAAATTCAGCCTCATTGACCCACACTGAGCCTCACAGATGGGGCAACGGGTACCGGGGAGAGAGAAAGTGGGGGATGGAGAACGTGTGTACAGTCAGTAAATGGTTCAAGACCACTTTCCTAGCCAATGACTTTGACCTTCACCACAGTGCTGGGTGGAATTATGCTGATAATGTAAATGAGGTGTGCAGGACCTTTGGGGTTGTTGTTGTTAGGTGCCATCGAGTCAAGTACAATTCATAGTAACCCTATGGACAACAGATCAGAACCCTGTCCTATCTTGTGCCATCCTCACACTTCCTAACACACTCAAGCCCATTGCTGCAGTAACTGTGTCAGTCTTTATGGTTGAGGGTCTTCTTCTCTTTCATCATCCTTCTACCTTTTCAAACATGATGCCCCTTTCCACGGAATAGCCTCTCCTGGCAACATGCCCAAATTGTGTAAGATGAAGCTTCATCACCTTTGCCTCTGTCCAGGGAGCACTCTGGCTGCAAAATTTCTCCAAAATATGTTTTTCTGTTCTTTTGGTAGCCTATGGGATATTCAGTGCTCTTCTCCAACACCACAACTTAAAGACATTGATTCTTCCTTCTGTCATCCTTATTTGTTATCCAGCTTTTAGTAGCATAGCAAGTAACCAAAAAGAGCATGGCCTGGATCAGGCACACCTTAGTCCTCAAAATGACATCATTGCTGCTTCTCAGTAATTTGGAGAGGTCCTTGACAGTAGACTATCACAATGCAATATGTCTCTTGATCTCCTGACTACTAGCACCAAGGGTGTTGATTATGGATCCAAGTAAGATGATCTGTTGTTGTTGCTAGGTGCCATCAAGTTGGCGTGCTCAAAGTGACCCAATGTTATTGTTGTCATGTGCCACTGAGTTACTTGCAACCCATTGCGACTCTTTGTACAGCAGCTCTGAACCCTGTCCTTCCCTGAACTAATCTCACTAATTTCATCACAACAACCCTCATTGCCCCACTTACTATACCAATTCATCTCATCCAGGCCCTTTCTCTTCTGCGTTGTCCCTCCTTCTGAGCATGATGTGTCCAAAAAATGTGAGACAGAGCTTCAAAATCCTAGCCTTGAAGGAGAAACTTGGTTTCACTCTCTTCAAGACAGACCTATTTGGTATGTTCAAGACTCTTGTCCAGCATCACAATTCAAAGAAATAGATTCTTCTTCTGTCATTCTTGGTCATTGTCCCGCTTTCTGATGCATAGCAAGTAATTGTGAAGACCATAGCCTGGATCAGGCACACCTTAGTTTCTACACTGACATCGTTGCTTTTTAACACTCTGGAGAGGTCCCTGACAGCACATTTTTCCCAGTGCAATTCATCTTTTGATTTCCTGATTGCTAGTTCCAAGAGTGTTGACTGTGGAGCCAAGCAAGCTGTAATTGTTAACAACCTCAATCTCTTCTCCATCTGTCATGGTGCTCCCAATTGGCCCAGTGGTGGGAATCTTCGTCTTTTTGATGTTGGGCTTCAATCCATATTGAAGGCTATAGTTTTTTTACCTTCTTCAGCAAGCCCTTCAGGTCCTCTTCAATTTCAGCAAGCAGTTGTTGTGTCATCTGCATAACATAGGTTTTTGATGAAATATACCATAAAACCCTGCCCAATCGTACACCATCCTCACAATGTCTAAGTCAGTGTGTCAACTCGTTTCCTTGAGGGTCTTCTTCTAGTTTACTGACCCCGTACTTTTCCCAGTATGATGTTCTTTCCAGGAACTGACCCCTCCTGATAACATATTCCTCCTACTGTTGAGTTATTGTTAATTACTTCACAGCACTACACTATTCTCCAACAACTTACAACTTACCTTTGGAGTTGTTGTTATGTGCCATCAATTTGACTACAACTCATATTGACCCTATACACAATAGCTCTGAGTCCTGCTCTATCCTGAACAAACCTGTCTCTGACACACTTTCCACCATTATCCCAGGAACTGTTTCAATCCATTTTCTCCAGTCTTCCTCCCTTGCATTGTTCCTCCACCCTTCCAAGCATGATGTCACATCTTTGGGGTAGGAACATGCAAATGAGATGTATAGACTATTAATGAGGAGATTGTTTAGTTTTGCCATCCCACCAGGCTTAAATTGAGCAGTTTCAAATGCAGAAATAGAAATCTTACTGACGTCAAGAAAGAAGATACTGAGATTGGTACAATATGCATCTTTTTGAGTTAGAGACTTCGGGGCAAAACAGATCAGGATCACCACCAGGAGTGGCAGCAGTAGCAGCAACAAAGATAATGGAGAACCAGAGGTAGACATGAGACAGAGCAAAGCTGGAACTGTCACTGCATGGATCTGGAGCCAAGGACCTTCAGCCAGGCTTCCTGGAGGACTAGGAAGAGATGCCGTAAATGGCAGGAGTAAAAAAGCTACATTACCAAACAATATCATTAATATCACGTGTAAGTAAAATACCGCTGAATATCATTCAAAAATTGCTAAAACTGTAGGTAAATAGTGAACTGCCAGAAGTTCAAGCAAGATTTAGAAGAGGCCGTAGCACCAGGGATATCACTGCTGCTATCAGATGAATCCTGGCTGAAAGCGAACAATAAAGAAAGAATGTCTGTTTGTGTTTTATTGACTATGCAAAGGCATCTGGTTGTGTGGCTCAACAAGTTGTGGTTGACATTGTGAAAAATGAGAATTCCAGAGCATATAATTATGCTCATGTCAAACCTATACCTAGAGCAAGAGGCTATCGTGTGGAGAGCAAGGAAACCCTGCATAGTTGAAAATTACGAAAAATGTATGTCGAGGTTGTATCCTTTCTCTATACCTATTTAACATGTGTGCTGAGAAAATTAATAGAGACACTGGACTCTGTGAAGATGAATGGGACATCAGAATTGGAGGGAGACTCACCAATAACCATCAGTATCGAGATGACACAGTTTTGCATGTTGAAAGTGAGGAGGACTTGCTGTAGAAGGTTAAGCACTGCAGCAGCCTTCTGTATGGACTGTATCTCAACATCAAGAACTGATAGGCAATGACATGATAGCTAGAGAAAAGACTGAGACCGTCAACAACTTCATTGTATTTGTTTTGTGTATTTATTTTTTAAAATATGGAACGCTTCAAGAATTTGCAGGTCATTCTTGAGCAGGAGCCATTATAATCTTCTCTGTAACGTTCTTGTTTTAGTATATGTGCTGCTGAAGCTAGCACACTTCATTGTATGTGGATTCACAATCAATACACTTGATACCAGCAGTCAGGAGATCAGGAGACATATTATACTGGGGAAGTTTGTAACCAAGGACCATTCCAAATTACTGAGGAACAATGAAGACATGGTGTTTATCTTCCGACTCTGCTCAGAGTTATTGCTCTTCTCTATTGAAATAATGAAATAACTAGCAATGACATTTCTGACTGTACCACCAGAAGCGTCTCCAACTGTACGGGCAGGGCAGGGATGGTTGGGAAGTGAATTGTGAGATTAGACAGAATTAGATTCTGCTATTAATCAGCCAAATGAAGTTGCACACATTTCTCAGCCTCTTCCAGTGCAATTTCTCCATTCAAAGCAGAAGAATTAAGTCATTGAGAGAATTAGAGGAAGTTGCCTATATCTATGTATACGGAGCCTAGTTTAATGTTTGACAATTGGGGTAAAAAAGCAGTAGTTGCTGGAGTTAGTTACAAATCAGGACAACACAATCAATGTCAGCTTAAACCACTGCATAGAGTTTTCAATAGATGATATTTTGGAAGTTCATTGCCAGGTTTTTCCTCTGGTGTGACCACTGGATGGATATGAATAGCCAAACTTTCCATTAGCTGCCAAGGGCATTAACAATTTTTACCAACCAAGAACACCAGTGTTTAGTAATAAAACTAATAAATGCCAGGCAATACACTTAATAACTCATTTTAAAAGTATTTTTGGCTGAAATTAATCCAATTCTGACTTAATTCTAGCCCAACAAGATGTCCATTCTGTCTCTGAGTACACATTTCCTCATCCCATTTCTTAACTTTACCAGGTTCCCTGCTCCTACTTCTTCTACTGCATATCCTAAGTCCTCTTAGGATCTGAAAGCTCACCTGGACTCCAGCCCAAGGCAGACACATGACACGGTACACTCACAGGGAGGTTGTGGTGATACACAGGTTGGCCACCAGGACCAGTTTTCAGGCTCTCCTTTGTTACCATGATCCCTACGGCTTCTTTGAACTCAAACATTCCATGATGGGTGATTCTATTGCCTAGGTGACAGAGGCACCAATGGCCAAGCCACATCTGCTTCCTTTTCCCACCTTTAAGCTTTGGTTCATAAGCCATGGACATTGAATGAAGGTGTGCTAAAAGTGAGTTGACATGATGCAGTTGTGCCAGAACCAATTGTGCAACCAGTTGGACTGTAATAGACAAAAATGGCTCTAATTAAGGCACAGCTATGCAGAAGACATGGTCTTATACAGTCATTTCCCCTTCACCACCCACCCACCCAACCAGCCAACAATCAAATATCCATCAATCATTTGTCAGGCTCCTATGACAGGGCTGAAAAGATGAGTAAAACAAGACCTCTGTCTCAGAAGTGCTGGTTGGGGCAATCACAAAATAGATGACAATTCTATGATAGAAGAAGCTTCAAGTTCCCGGCAGCAATGAGAAGACACTCCTTATTCAGACTAGGATAGAGAAGGGAAGGCAGCAGGGCATAAGGATATCCCAGAACAGGTAATGTGAAAGGAAACATCAAAGATGAGAAGAGACTGGCTACAGAGAAGGCAGGCAGTAAGAACATTTGCAAAGTCTCCCAGGTGTATAACAGCATGATGAGCTTATGGATCCAAAAGTAGGGAAGGGGTTTATTCTTAGTGACTAGCAGATTAGGCTAAAAGCCATATTAAGATGGGCTGTATGGTAAGCATAAAAAGTTTAAGCTTTATTTCACTGACTGTCCGATGGTAGACCATAAACTGCCAAAAGAACAAATAAGTCTTGGAGAAAGTCATCTAAAAGAATGTGGAAATTTTTGAGCAATATCATTAGTATCACATATAAGCAAAATACTGGTTAAGAGAATTTAAAAGTGGCTAGAGAACTAGCAGAAGTTTAAGCTGGATTTAGAAGAGGCCATGGCACCAGAGATATCATTGCTGATGTCAGAAGGATCCTCGCTGAAAGCAAAGAAGACCAGAATGTTTATCTCTGCTTTATTGACTATGCAAAGACATTTGGTTATGTGGATCATAACAAGTGATGGCTAACATTGAGATAAATGAGAATTCCCCATTTATTGTGCTTAATTGTGTTCATGCAAAACCTAGACCTAAACCAAGAAGCTGTTTTGCGAACAAAGCAAGGGGATATTTCATGGTTTAAAATAAAGAAAGGCCTGCATCAAGGTTGTATCCTTTCACCATATTTATTCACTCTGTATGCTGAGCAAATTATTTGAAAAACTGGACTCTGTGGCATCAGGATTGGAGGAAGACCCATCAACAAACTGTGCTATGCAGATAATGACTCAACCTTTCTTGCTGGAAGTGGGGAGGGCTTAAAACATTTGTTGAAGAAGATAAATCATTACAGCCTTCAATGTGGATTGTACCTCAATGTCAAGAAAACAAGAATTCTTACCACATGATCTATAGGTGACATATTAAATAGGTGAAGAAAAGATTGAAACTGTAAAAAACTTCAACTTACTTGGATCCAAAATCAGTGGTATCAATAGTCAAGAGATTAGGAGATATTGCACTGGGAACATCTGTAGTCAGGGACATATCAAAATTATTGAGAAGCAATGATATTAGTTAGAGGATTAAGGTATGTTTGATTCAGATCATGATCTTTTCAATCACTTGCTAAGCTGCTGGGAGCTAGACAGTGAGAAAGAATGACAAGAAAAATTAATGCCTTTGAACGGAATATCCCATGGAATGTCCCCCCAAAAACCCAAGAAACCCCCCCAAAACCCAACAAAATACCCTAAGTAGATAAGTCTTTGAGAGAGTGAAGCCAGAGTGATCCGTGGAGTCAAGGATGTCCAAACTTTGTCTCATATACTTTGGGCATAGATAGCTATCCCTTGGAGAAGGACATTACATTTGAGAAGTTATGGGGATGGAGAAGGACAGATGTGGGCATGGAGAAAGAGAGAAAGACTCCCTGTCAGATGGATTGACACAGTAACTGCAGTGATAGGCTTGAGTATGTCAGATAGGATGAGGATGACACAGAACAAGGTTCGGATCTCTTGTTCATAGTGCCGCTATTGTACTCGACTTAATGGTATTTAATAACAAAGAGCTCGATAGGAGACAAGAAATGCACAAACAGGGTTCATGACATATGTCATTTACTCAGAGATGTCCACTTGCATCTTGTAAGTAAGGATCCACCAAATAGTAGTTTAACTCTCATTCTAGAGCTAAGGAAACTAGATTGCCTCAAGGCCTTAATTTTCAGAACTTGAACCCAGTTCTACCCGATTTCAAAGCCCTTTCCTCTCTACCTTGCTGTTTTTGAAGAGACAGAGAGACAGCACTGGGCACGTACTGGGCACAGCTGGGTTGACATAATGAGGCGCAGGAGGAGAGGAGTACCACGTCTATCAGGGACATCAAAAGCAGCCATACCCCCTCTGGTGTTGGCAAAATGATGGATTCCAGTATGAGCCAACCAGCTTCCTTCTTCCAAAGGCCAGTTTTCACTGAGGTCCATGCTTCCAGCAAGTCCCTTGTATTTGCAGCTCTCAGATCAATTGCCTGAAATAAATAATGAGTACAGAATGATGCATGAATTCCTATAGATGTTTTCTTCAAAGCAGTAGCCTTCTTGAAGGAGAGTAATCTAATTCATTAAGCTTCTTTAGCATGCAAAGCCTGTTGTCTAGGGTCAGGAGTGTCTGGGGTATGAGCCAGCACAAGCTGTGAAAAGCATGGTTTTCCTCTCCGTTCAGTTAGCAAGTCTCTCTGGAGCATCTACTACCTGCCAAGCCTTGGGCAGGGATTTACTTATGGTCTGCATTGTTCATAGACGGATAGAGGAGAAACACACAGAGCTAAGCATTCGGCTGCAAATGAAAATGGTTTACGGTTCAAATCCACCCAGAGACACTTCAAAAGAAAGTCCTAGAAATCTGCTTCTGGAAAATTCCATGGCGTTACATGCAGGACATAGAATTTCCATAAGTTGATATCAACCCAATGGCAGTTTGGTAACATTTCAGTGCAGGAAACAGTGGGATTTCAGTTCAATACATAAAGGTATGTTGTTGCCGTGTACCATTGAGTCAGAACTGCCCCACAGCTGACCCTGTGGTGGATTTTCAGAGGCAGTTAATCACATGGGAGGAGACTGCCCATCCTTTTTTCCACAGAACAGTCAGTGGATTCAAACCATGTATTTCAGTATTACAGCACAGCTTCTTACCACTAGGCCATCAGAGCTTCTAAATATAGGTATAGCTTTGTGAAAAGAAAAAAAAAAAAGAAGAAGAAAGAAAGAAAAAAGAAATGGGAAAAATTTAAACTAAAAAAGTTGAAGGTCACCTCATTTACTGGAATTGTGAGTGTCCTGTTTTTCCTATTTGCACTTTCTTACACTTTCAACATTAAGTATTATTTATATTATCTGAAAAAATATGTGTAATATATACTATTTAAAAGAAAACCCAGGGTCAAGAGGGAATGTGGAGACCAACTTTCCATTTCTCTTGAAAGCCAAGATAGAAGGCTCACGTCACAAGGGCTTTTGATTTTCATAAAAAGGTCATCCCACCCCACTGGCTGCTACCCGAGAAGCTCTGTGTGTAGACTGTTTCTGGGCAGATCACAAATGGTGGCTAAGCTTTTGCTCAGGTCCTCAAGTGAAAGTAGCTGAATAATTGAACTTGGCTGTGGTGCTGGGGTGTGAGATCCACCAAGGCAGAAATCCTGTCCCTGTAATTAAGATGGGTACCAGTTCTCCCGTGTTACTATCAGACCAGCTGGCTTGACTGGGTCTCCAGAATGCTGTCCCAGTTGCTCTGCAGGTTTCTGGATTGCTTCTCTGCCTCACTGCAGATGTGGCAGATTTACTTGTTGCCTTTTCACTTTCTGCCCAGAGAAGGGTGGCAACCCGTGGGGAGTTACAACACACAGAAAATTCCTGCTAAAATACCAGGCAGTGTCCAAGATCATGCAGGCACACTCAAAGACAACTGCAAGGGCAGTTCAAGATCACCACAACAATGTGAATTATACAGGAAAGTGAGTCACACACTTTTTCGTTTCTCAGTGCACATTGTTGTTCTTGTGTGCTGTCAAGTCAGCCAAAGCTGACCCTCTGGCAGGTTTTCAGAGGCAGTTAATGGCACATGAGATTACTCAGCCTCCAGCAGAGCAGCTGGTGGATTCAAAGTGCCTCCCAGTGCACCTGAAAGTTGCGTTTACATCAGAATGTGGTTTATTAAGTGTGCCATGTTGTTGTTGCTGTTAGGTGCTGCCAAATCACCTACATCTCGTAGTGACCCTGTGAACAACTGACCTGAGGTTTGCATTATGCTGCATCATCCTTCATCCTCACAGTATGCTGTCAGCCCACTGTCGCAGTCACAGCGTCAATTTACTTTATGGAGACTCTTCCTCTTTTTCCCTGATTTTCCATCTCTCCCAGTATGATGTCTTTTCCAAAGACTGGTCCTTCCTGACAGCATGTCCAAAGTATGTGAGATGAAGTTTTACCATCTTTGTTTCTAAGGAGCACCCTGGTTGCTGGAGCATTATGGGAAAAGTTCAGAATTCTGTGAGAATCACCAACATGTGATTCTCTGTGACACAGAGAGGCATGAAGTGAGTATATGCTATTGGATAAATGAGGCCAACAGATTAGCTAGATGCAGGATTCCCACAAATCTTCAGTTTGTTGGGGGAAAAAGCAGTATCTGCATGTTGCTATGAAGCAAAGCACAATAAAATGAGAATGAGGTATGCCTAAATGGAATTTTTGATTACAAGCCTACAAAGGATTTATCCTCAACCCAACCTAAATGTTTTAGAAGGCGATCAGAGTAACTATGACATCTCAAACTCAAAACTCATTGCTGTTGAGTCCCATGGGAGGACAAAGTCTGTCTTTCTCCTACAGAGTCAATGGTGATTTGAACTGTCAGAGGGAGTTGGCAGTGCTACTCTTGACCCACCAGAGGTCCCTGAGTTCCACACCAGTTGCCTTTAAATCAATTCCAACTCATGGTGAACCCACACATGTCAGAGTAGAACTGTATTCTGTTTCCAGGCCTACATTTTTGGAAGTAGATCACCAGACCTTTCTTAGGATACACTTCTGGGTGGACTCAAATTCCTGACTTTTAAGTTAGCAACTGAGGGTGTTAATTGCTGGTACCACCTAGATACTCCAAAATGTAATAATGCAAACATTGGATTTTTTTACTGTCCCAGATTTCAGCCCTGACTCTGGTGCTTAATTCATTCTCGGGTGACTTTTGGCAAATCTCTTTCTTTCCATGCATCATTTTATTCCATTTAAATAAAAGTATTAGGAATAGATGTTATAAAATACTTGTTCAAGCTTCCAAGTCATGCATCTCATAGTCATATGTCTTTTGCATTCAAAGGCAGCCTATTTGACCACACTTAGTGGATACAGAACTAGCAGTTGTATTATCCTTAGTAAACAGACTTTACTCTTAGTAAATACAGAGTGTCTGCTTCATGCTAGAGGCAGTCTGTCATTGGAACAAGATACGTTTTCTGTGCAGAACTAAAACCATGTGCGGACTAGAAGGCAACTCTTGGGCCATCATCATCCTCCAACATTTTGTACCTTCACTGACTGTGAAATAACTTTGATAACAATATTGTTGGTTTTATATACTGTTCAGTTGATTCCAGTTTCCAGCAGCCCTATGGAACTGAACCGAACAGAATAGAACTGTCTCCTGGCCTAATCTTTAAGGAAACAGACTGTCACATCTTTCTCCTTCAGACTAGCTGGTGAATTCAAATCTCCGAAATTGTGGTAAGTGGCCAACTCCCTAACCTTTGTGCAAACAGGGCTCCCGTACAATGATGATACATGTTTTAAAAGAAGTACTCATTTATAGTAGAAGAATAATTCCAAATAACTCCATTCTTCCTTACAGCATCCTTGAAAAGTGAGTGGGACAGTCTGACGTCTTTGTTTGATAGAAAGAGGGTTTCATGGGTTAGTTCCAGAGTGGTTTCCAAAGTAGATTCTCCATTCTGTCAGCCACTCATTGGCCCAGAAAATGGATTTTCAAGATGATATCTTCTGGATTTATGAGGTTAGGCTCTCACATCCACACACCTCAGTTTATTAATCTAAACTCCATACAGTTTACGTTGAGTATATTATTAACATCAACTAGCCCACCCTGTTGGTTTCTCCAATGCTTAAATTTCACACTTGAGCTTAAGAAAGCCAGTCACAAAAAGTGAGATGAAATTGTATCAAGCACAAGTACTGCAAGGAAGGAAGCCTTTCATCAATCATATCTCTCCCTGGCACTCCAACACCATCACTCTGCCTCACAAAGCCTCCAAGTTGTTTACAAAACACTGGAGCCTAGAAAATGTTTTCTAGACTTTGGACATTATAAAAACTTTTTTTGGGGGGGTGGATTTGTTTGTTGGTTTTTTAAAATATCTATCCAAGTCAAAATTTTAATAAAGAACAAGATTTTGAAGAAGAAATCGTACAAAAATGCAATGCAACCTTGGGAATAGGATGTGAGAAAAGTTCAAACGATAACATGTGTGATAAGGTAGGAAGGAGTGAGTAGGAAAATCGACTGAGAACTTAGAGGTGTAGTTGACTTTGATAATGGAACCAAGCCCCCTGTATAGATGAGCCCTATAGTTTACGAAACACTGGGACCAAATGATGAAGTACTGAGCCGTTAACTGGAAGGGCAGTAATTCAAAGCCACCAGCTGCTCCACAAAGTGAAATGGTAGTGTTCTGTGCTGTTGAGTTACCACTGACTTGTAACTGACACTTGGGCGGGTCTTCAGAGGCTACGAATTTCTCTGGAAGAGTCTGTCCATCTTTCTCCTGCAGAGCTGCTGCTGGATCCAAACCACATGCCTTTGGGTTGGCACTCCTGACTACTAGCACCAGAGCTCCCTCAACAAATAAAAACAGCCAGTGATCCACCCTGAAAAGACTGCAGCTGGGAAACTCTAAGCAGAAGCTCTATCCTGTGCCGTAGAGTCGCCGTGAGAAGAAATAGACTTGGCAGCACAAAGCATGAACACATACATAATTACAACGCCCAGCAAACCCATTGCCTTTGAGTCAATCCCAACTCATAGCAATCCCCCATTAGATCTTCAAGGATTTCAACTTTTTCAAGAGGAGACATTGTGGTACATTCACATGATAGAATACTATCAGCATGCAGGAGCAATGATTTCTAAAATTACAACTGAACTAACCTGGGAGAGACTGGAGAGCATTATACTAAGTGAACTAACTCAGTTTCATAAGGACAAATACTGTATAAGACCATTACTGTAGAACATGTACAAAGATCCAAGGTGGGGAGGCGAGCAGAGAGGTGAGGATGGGTGGGGAGAGGGGGGTGCTTAATTATAGGGTCCCACAATTTGATGGGTGGAAAAAAGGGGTAGGTAAAGGAAAGAAGAAATATCCTGTGGGAAAAACAATGTATATAAACTGTAAGTAAACCAGTATAAAATAAAAATCTCATTAACAAAAAAAAAAAAAAGAGGTGACTGCCCATTTTTCTCCAGAGTAGTTGGTAGATTCAAGTTGTTAACCTCTGGTTAGTTGCCTGACAGGTTATGCACTACACCATCAGGATTCCTTGACCACACAACAGGTATTTGATAAATTAATGTTGGTTGGTTAAGTGACTAAATAAAATGATTCAGATTTTGGAATGATGAGGGTGGGGGTGGACTTGAGACAAATGCTTGAAGAATGAGGGCCCATTAAGCTCCTTAGGAAGACTTGTCTGTCCTGATTGGGTGGTGCTCCCCTGAGACAAGCCAGATACCTTAGGGCTAAAGAGACTGGGTTCCTTCATTTCCCTAAGATTAGAGTCTCTTGAAATGGATACATCCTCCTTTCTGATGGGTCTATCATCGAACAAGCCACCTGAGCCAGAAATCTGTCTCCCATGACTGATAGGATACATCAACCACCCAGTTAATCACAACCTTTGCCTGTTCTAACTTTCTGAAGTCTCAAGAACCCGCCTGAAGCTGTTCCTCTTGTCTCAGGCTGAGTTTGACTTCAGTCATCTCTCACTTATGACTGCAGTGCATGCCAGGTCTTCCTCCTCTCCAACCCATTCTCTACACCTTAGCTGTACTAATATTTCTATAGCACAGATCTGATAATGTCACTCCTTGATCAAAGTGTGCCGGTGGCTTATTAGGGAGCTCTGATGGTCTAGTGGCAAGAAGCTGCACTGCAATCCCAAAGGCATGTGGTTCCCAGGAGAAAGTATTGGTCACATAACATGGCATGCAAGGGTCATCAGTAACTAAGTATATGCAATCCCTTGCTAAGCTCTCCTTTCTCGGCCCTCTCCTTTCTCGGCCCTTTGTATAGTCAGCTAGGTTGTTCTTCCTGTCCCACTTCCTTCTCTTGGATATCTACATCTCATTCCTCACACCTCCCTTTAGATTTGGCAATGTGCTCCTTAGAGGCTTCAGTTGTCTCACACTGGAGCATGACTCACATTGTAATGTCTATTAATGGCTATTAATGTGTCCATACAGTTCAGATTGTTATGTTAGTCCATAGTATACAAACTTTTTGAAAGCATAGACCCTGCCTTATATTATATGCACTACTGGTGTGCTCAGTATTTGTCATAAGACAGACATCAAATGCATACTTGTTTAAAGCATAAATTCCTGGATGGTGCTCAGCATGTCCACTTAGAAGGTTTTCTGTTTGCAACTTCACCCACTTTCTTCAGCTTCTTTAGCAATTCCTCTATGCAATAACCACACCCCATCTGCCTCTCCTTTCTGGAGAGGATGCATTGTGATCTTAGGCAGTCTAACTAGGCGAGATTCCCCATCTTTCTACCTATAAACCATTCTCTCTGCTCAGCATGCCACAGGAATCGTTGTTGGTCTTATAGCTGCCTCCTCTACCAAGTGTGAGGTGAAACTACACTTCTGACTACCCACAGGAGGCACTTAAACTTGTGATGCAGCCAAACTACACTTGGGTTCTGACATTTCTAGAGTCATTTCCATCAGAGAGATTTGATCTAGACATAAAAGTTAAGAATCATTGCCATGCTTTGCAGCTAGTTTTAAGCAATTGATGGAGCATGTTAAGACTCCCCTTTAAAGAGAAGAAATGAGTAACTCTAAGGACAATGTGAAATTGATGACATTGTGTATCAATGTGGCACACAAACAACCATTGATTCGAAAAATATATAATAAACATTCTCATAATATACTTGCTGACATCTAATATTACAGACCATGCTGTAAAAAGGTGTCTATGCTGAGTATGCAAAATGAATTTTATTAATTCTTAGTAAACATTTATTTTGTGTTTCCTATTTACTAATCTATAAAATCCAGACTGTGCTAAATGTTAGGAATAAAAAAGGGTAAATGCTGTCTTTTCCTTGAAGAAGTTTCAAAGTTGCAAGAGTGAGGAAAAGCTAGACAGATCATTACAGGACAACGTGCTAAGTGCAGGAGTAGAAGTACGCACACAGTAACACAACATCTGGCCACAGTAATAGAATTTGGAAGTCAGAAGGGATCTTAAGGTCTTCAGTCCACCCTCGTTCTGTGAATGTCTCCTCAGGATGAGAATCCCCCACTCTCACTGCCAAGGAGCTGGCTCTGACTCAGAGTGGCCCTCATTAACAGTCCCTGAGGCTGTTAATCTTTAGAGCAGGAAACCGCCCATCTTTATCCCACGGAGAAACTGGTGGATTTCAATCACTGACCTTTTGATTAGCAGCCCAATACTCTACGCACTTTGCCACCACCAACCTCCACTTAAACACCACTACTGATGAGGATCCCGTTCATTGCCTCCACAGACGTCCCATTACATCTGTTAACATTTCTGCTAAAAAGTAATTTTAAATTCCCAATAAAACACTGATATTCACCAGCAATCTTCTGTGCTGCTGGACTGCTCCTGGTTGCCTTGTCCTTTGTTTTGCTTTTCAGGGGCTGCTTGAAGGTGACATAGTCTTCCACAGACATAAGTGTCCACCCTAGCTCTGAAGACCTTCGACTCCCACAGACCTGGATCTTCTTCCTCAGCAGGCCACTTATCAAAAGGAATGTTCCATCTTGGTTACAAGAAGGGGGTGTGAATCCATCTGGTCACACCCAGAAGACAAGAAGAAATGAATAACCACACAACTAACTGAAGAAGAAGAGAAAAGTCACACAATGAGATCTCCCACCATCAAGAATGGCTTGCAAAGCTCTGCATCATCTCTGTGTCTCCCCTAATATTACCTATCCAGGAAAATTGACCTCATAGGTGGCCTCACGAAGCACAACAGAATGGAAGGCAGCCTCCCCTTGTACTGCCCCAAGGACTTTGTTCTGATGAGTTCCAGTTCCTAAGCTTGGAAGATCATTTTTCTACTAGCTTAAAATAGTCTCACTGGAACTTGATAACCATATTAAAGTAGACAGCTGAATTCTTACTATTCAAGGGATAAAATTCAGTGACATTTGCAGTATAAAACTATTAAGCCTGGCTGGAAGAAAGGCGAGGGGGAGGGAATCTAAGTATCTTGTGATAAAATATAGATATTTCCATAAATAAAATGATGCAAAATGCTAGAGGGATAAAGCCCCCTTAAGTCTGAACTACTAATGTTTACAGAGTTGAGATGATTGTTCTGGGTGACTTCCTTATTTCCAAGACATCTTACTGGCTTTTGTAGAATTGGCAATTTGGAGAAACTTGAAAACTATTATTTCATTTGGGCTTCTCCAGCTAGGCAGAGTGCTTGTGAAGTTACTTTGGAGCTTATTGATGTTAATATTTTAAGTATTCTTATAAATAATTGATGCTACTGCTCTCTAAGGAGCTGTGACAACAAGTATATTTTTAGGAAACTTAATGATGTTACGAAATTAGGAGGTTCTTTTCAGAACTTTCGGTGACTCAGACTTTTCATCTTTAAAATAATTTTATTGACACCAAGTTCCACAGCTTTCTTTCCCATGAAAATGTCCTCAGACTGAATTATTTCCTTTCCCCTTTGTGTTTCTTAGAATGTTCTTATATCCACTAAAACAGTGCTTTTCCTTTGGATAATCTCTTTTTACAGCATTACTGTCTTCTTCACTAGAAGGTTCTCTCTGTTGACCAACTCATGTCTTACCCACCGATCAATTCTCACCAGTAGCATATTGTCTGGCCAAACTAGGACTTAGACAATGCTTATTGGATGAATGAAGACCGTCCTTCTTACAACTGGGAAGTTCAAACAAATGTATATTCTCAAGTTTTTCACATAATGAATCAGCAATCATAACAAAAGATCTGTTCCCAGATCTTGCCTCCTAATTAGCACAATGTTCAAAGATGCACTAATAAGAAAAGAAAAAAAAAGAAGATAAATGTTTCAAGAGCACTGGTTTTTTCATCTGGTTTGGTATCTTTTATACTGAGCATGGACAATTTACTATCTCCCTGGAGCTCAGACATCTAGAAAATGAAATATGCATAAATCCTAGAATCTTTAACAAAGTTTTGTAAAAATCCAATGTCTGCTGAAGAATCATCACAACAGTATACAAAAGCATGATTTCCACACCTTTGCTCATAGGCCTCACTGTCTCTACACTATTGGATGCCAATTTGAAGTGGTCCAAATAGGGTGTGAGAGACAGTGTGAGTGCAGTGACTAAGAGTTTGGGAACAGATCTCTTCTTAAATACATGGCTTATCGTTACAAACAGGGAGCCCAGGTGGCCTAATGGTAGAGCTGTGCTGCCAGCCTAAAGGCATGTGGTTCAGAGCGACTAGCTAGCTGCTCGCTCTGTGGATGAGGGATGGGCAATCTCCCCCTGTGAGATTTTCTGCCTCTGAAAACCCAGCAGAGGGTCAACTATGAGTCAGTTCTGACTCGCTGGCGCATTAACAACAACAAACCAGTGCTAGAAATGGTCTCTGAATATACAACCTCATTGACCCTATTTTTCCCCAGTTAGAATATGAGTTCATTGTGCATACTTTGTGGGAGTTTTGGAAGATGAAATAAGTATTTGTAAAGTTCTTGGTCAATAGTAAAAGCTCACCATTATTAAACTTTAAAAATAGATAGACTTTAGACATGATAGTCTCTCTGTCATAGATAGATAGACTTTAAATAATAATTAAAAATAAATATTTGTCAAGTTTTTGGTCAATAGTAAAAAGTCACCATTTTTAAGCCTTAAAAGACTAGATAGACTTTAGACACGACAATCTCTCTGTGGACAATGAATTACGAACAAGGAGGGACAAGGAAGC
Organism: Elephantulus edwardii; assembly: GCF_000299155.1. Taxonomy (NCBI): domain Eukaryota; kingdom Metazoa; phylum Chordata; class Mammalia; order Macroscelidea; family Macroscelididae; genus Elephantulus; species Elephantulus edwardii. The sequence goes on from NW_006400147.1 coordinate 327,745, forward strand.
AGCTGTTTGCCCCTAAAGGAAGGGCTACTGGCTAAAAATCAGCTCCCCAGGGAAGGTCACGTGTGAAAAGTAGATAGGTGCACAGATGAGCATCTGTTGCTGTGGGCCAGTTCTAGAAAGGGAGCAGGTAGGGGCGGGGAACTCCGCAGCAAAGGGCAGGAGAAGAGGGGAGGGAGGTGCTGTAAGGACTTGCTGAGACTCAGCTATAAACAATCCCACCTGGGTGTGGAATGTCGGGGAACCACAGGGGAGGATTAAGTGGCTCTGTCTGAGAAAAGGAATTGGGCAGCAGCAGTCTTCAAAGAACAGAAGGAGCTAAATCGATCAGCTGGGTTATGAACCAGAAATAAGATCCTAAGTGGGCCCCACAGCAGAGTGTTGTTGTTCAGGTTCAGCTCTTTATGGACATCCTGAGCAGGGGATAATACAAGAGGTACCGTTTAATCCCGTGCCATCCAAGAGAAGCAGCATGTGAACCACAGATACAATGCTAAGATTTCTAATATTAAACCCACTGTGATCAAGTAGATTCTAATTCAGAGCAAATCTACAGGACAGAGTTTGCTGTTAGGTGCCATTGAGTCTACATCAGAAATTGCCCTGTCCTGACGTATTCTCACAATCTCTGATCCACTGAAGCCCATTGTAACAGTCAGGGTGTCAATTCATCTTGCTGGTCTTGAGGGTCTTCCTCGCCTTCTCTGACTCTCTGCCTTTCCAATCACAATGTCTTTTTCATGCAAAAGTTCTCCAAGCCTGTAAACCTCTGTAGAAGCAGCCTGCCTCAGCTTTCTCTCACAGAGCAGCTCCTGAGTTTGAACTGTTGGGCTTTGGGTTAGAAACGGAATGCTTTTATCCACAATGTTGTCAAGACTCCTTTAATTTTTTTTTAATAGCCTTATTTTTTTATTAAATTTTATTAATTTTAATGAACATTTACAGAGATTTTGGGTTTCCATTTATTCATTGTTGCACTATTTTCTCTACCCTACCCCCCCAGTTCGTTCCTCTTTTTTTCCCCCTTGAAAGTCTGTTTTAATTGTCCAATTGCCACAGTGCTTGTCAAAGCCAGTTCTGATTAATCTCCTTTGTCATTGTGTCCTTTGCCATTCCCTATCACTCCTCCCTGAGAGAGATTTCACCCTGATTCATAAGCCTTATTTTTTTTTAAAAAAGTGAAATTATTTTAAATAATATTTTCAATTTAATCGACTATATTAAAATATTACTCTACAGTATCTTCCCATACAATTTATTGCCTTTGAAAACCCACTAGAGGATCAGCTTTGAGTTGGTTCTGACGATGGTACATAAAAACAATAATAACAACATATAATCAACACAAAAATGATCAGTGGGAGTGAGAGATTTTTCTCTTTCCATCTCAAGTCTTTGAAATCCAGTGTATAGTTTTACTGATAACTTCTCAATTTTGACTATACATTTCAAGAATTAAATTCTTGACATTGAGGAAACTGCCCTCCCCTTCAATCCCAAGATACTGCTTAAGGTTCCTTACTTCTCATCTGCTAACCAGACCAGGTATGGGCATAAGATTCCATAAACCCATTCAGTTAATCGAAGGGCTATGGAGGAACTCATCAGAGCAGGTATAAACCAGGTGAACAAACTGGGCCAATCTGATCCTCTGATAGGAATACAATCACAGAATCAGTTAGCTGATGAGAGGAGATCTCAGGAGAGGATACCCATAAAAGAAGGAGAAAGGGGGAATAGCTGAGTCATAGTAAGAACAGATACAAAACAACTGCCACTGTGTTGATTCCAGTTCATGGTGACCCCATATGCTTCACAATAGAGTTTGACTCCATCGTTTTCAATCTTGACTTTCTGGGAAGTAAATCACTAAGACTTTCTTCTGCGAAGTCTCTGGATAAACTTGAACCTCCAACCTTAGTGTTAGCAGTTGATCCTATCAACACTGAAGGCTATGTCCTTCCCCAGATCTATTAAATTAGAATTCTGGATGTAGGTCCCTAGGAATCAGTACTTTTCAAAAACTCAAGAAATTCTGATGTGCAGCCATGGTTGGGGACCACTGATATGTAAAATATGCACTCAAGGAGACTGGGAGATCCCATCAGAGAAAATGTACATTTTCAATTATAAAAGAATGGCTCTTTTTGAGGAAGCACCAAACTGCCTTCCAGAGTGGCTGTACCATTTTACAATCCCATCAACAATGTATAAGAGTTCCTGTCTCACCACATCCTCTCCAACATTTATTACTTGCTGTTAAATTTTGCACAACTACTGGAGTGAGATGATCTTTCACTGTGGTTTTGATTTGCATCTCTCTTACTGCCAGTGATTTTGAGCATTACTTCATGTGTCTGTTGGCCATCTGACTATTTTCCTCTGTGAAAATTCTTTCCATGTCTTTGGCCTAGTTTTTAATTGGGTTATCAGTCTTTTTCTTGTGGACGTTCTGCAGGATTCTGTAAACTTTTGATACAAGACTCTTGTCTGAGATGGTATTGCCAAATGTTTTTTCCTCAGTCAGCAGATTTTCTTTACACTCTGTTGGAAAATGTTAATGATGAGAACAGGGATTTAATCTTTAGAAGGTCTCATTAATCAATTTTATTCTCTCCAGATTGTGCATTTCTGGCTGTATTTGGCAGTCTCTTTATACCACAGAAAGCTTTATACCATCTAAGCTTGATCCCAGTTTGTATCTAAACATAGAAATAGGCAGGAAACATGAACATGAAAGCTGAACATAGACCTTCCAGACGACACAGTTATTCCACTGCTTAGAATATACCCCAAGAGAATGAGAACTGAGGCACAAATGGAGACTTGTACACCAATGTTCATAGTAGCATTATTCACCATCACAAGAACATGGGAACAGCCCAAATGTCCAGCCACAATCCAATGCATTGGGAAATTATGGTGCATTCACACTACAGAATACTAGGCAGCAAGCAGGAGCAATGATTTTGTAAATCACTACCTAACTTGAGAGAGACTGGAGAGCATTATGCTAAGTGAGCTACCTCAATCTCATAAGGATAAACACTGTATAAGACCATTATTGTAGAATGAATGTGAGGATCCAGGTGGGGGAAGGGTGGGAGCAGAGGGGTGAGAAGGGGTGGAGGTGGGAGGTAAAGGAGGGTCAGTTATGAGTCAGTTCATTTGGTAGCATTAAGTTTGGTTTTTAAAAATACTTAGATTTTAAAAAAAAGTTCTGAGGACATAGTCCATAGGGAATTGTGCTACTAAGGGCCTGAGCTTTTATGTATTCTTTATGCTTTTCTTTCCACTTCCTATATAGTCTCAACTCTTCCCACTCTGCCTCCATCCTACAAGAATCTACAATGATCATAAAAATGTGACTGCATCTTAAAACCAGTATTCCAAGTTATTCTTGCAAAAACTGTCTTTAAAAGCTCAGGAAACCAAGAAGCTTACAGTCTTCTGCCAGGGAGGAGATGGGAGATCAGGTAGGGACCAACTGCAGTCTCTTGGGCAAAGGGTGATATGGACAGAACCAAGGGGATAATGGTAGAACAGAGAGATGTGAAAAATATTGTGTGGTATTAAGACGACAGAATCAACAATGTAGTGAGTGATTGATTGATTGGATTGTGTAGGTGCTGACCAATCATTTTGAAATGTATAGATCTGTCTTGGAGAGGGTGAAACCAAGTTTCTCCTTGGAGGCTAGGATTTTGAAGCTCTGTCTCACTTCAGGCATGTGTCCAGGAGGGACTGGTCTTTGAAGAAGGGCAGAGAGACAGTGCAGGAGAGGAAGACCCTGGATGAGATGGATTGATACAGTAACTGGGGCAATGGGGGTTGGTGTGTTGGAATCAGTGAAACTGGTTCAGGACAGAGCAGGCTTCAGAGTTGTCGTACATAGGGTCAATATGGGATGCAGGTGGCTCAACAGCACAAAACAACAACGACAACAGCAGCAGCAACAATAATGTGAGTCTAAAACCAGAAGCAGTTGGCATATGTAAATAAATCAGTCTAAAAGTAGAGCCTTAACCTCAAAGTCTTGACATGAGTCTGGAATCCATATTGGATTTTAGAAGCTGCCTTTTCTAACAGCAGTTCCTCTAACCTTGATATTGACCTAACCATATACTCTAGAGAAGATATTTCTTTTCTCTGAGGTCTACCACAGGTACACAATGTCACAATCTATTCCCAAAGGATCTCTCCCTTACAGTAAAACAAATGCAAAATACTTATGCCCAAAGGGCCTTGATGATTATCAATAAATTTACATTGAATCCACATAGACAGAAATCTACTAACAGATTACCAAAAAACCCCTTTGTCTTACAATTGTCCCAGACCACATGGCAATAAACCCTGTGGAATGTATGTTGAATCAACCAAGTACCCTACCTAAGTGCTATTCACCTAATTCTGACAAATTCTCACCATTCAAACTTTAACTCCTGATAATCTTCCAGTCAACTATTAATTTTGCCATTCTGAGTTCCCTCTTCAAAAGTAGAAAAACGCTATCCCTCTTCATTGTGTGTCCAAGCAACCGTTTTAATTCTGTGACCGTGGATGTCTCCTGATCTGGGCCATCCCCATCCCTCAATAAAACTCCTACACTTTTTTTTTTAAACCTGGCTCTATTTTGTGCTCTATGACAGAACCTGCCAGGAAGGTAGGACTGGAGAGAAGCAGCCTAGATGGGAGGTTCCAGTATTCATCATAGAAGATGGTGAGGGTTTAAATGAGGATAATAGTCATGGAGGTGGGGAAAGCTGGGAGCATTTGAGAAACGATAATAAGGAGGTGGAACCTGCCAGGTGCTTGCCAAATTAGATGTGAGACTGTAAGAAAGAGGGAGAAGGGCCAAGGTGGTTCAAAACATGTCATGGACAACCGCAAATGCAGCATTTCGGATAATTCCAATTTAGAGTGTCCCGACGTGCAGCTTCCAATGCTGTATATCTTTCCAGAAGCAGATTGCCACATCTTTCTCTTGCACATGAATTCCAACCACTGACCTGCTGCTCAGCACCCCAATTCTTACACATACTACCACCAAGGCTCCTTCACTGTGTTAGGATCACAGAAGGGGAGCACCCTGTAGGGGAGCATGAACTGTGGACACAATGAGTTTGAGGACAATGTGTAACCAAGCACTGGCAGCTACCACAAGACTGCATTTCAAACAAAGCGTCCTTTCCTTTTAGTAATTTGGGGGCTTGCTGTTACTGAAACCAAGCTCAGCTCCACATGCACCAATTCAATCACTCCTTCATGTTCAAGTTAGTGACAGTAACACCATTTTTCAAGCCATGCAATCGTTCTTACCCTCCTTTTCAAAACAGAACATCCTTCCTGATAGTGAGAGTCATGACTCCCTCCACAGGGTACAGGCGGCTGCATCAGACACCGTTTGGGGCAGGGTCCTGTGTCAACCAAAAAGAGGGCTCTGCAGCTCTCTCCTTCATAGGCACGCAACTCTCTCCCCAAATGCCATTTATCACCCTGCAGGCGCCTTGACCATAACTGAAAAATTGCTTTATTGAGCTCTGGAAAGCTAATAAAATGGTATTACTCAAGCAGTGACAGTGACTCGTATAACTCAGAGAAAGTATGGCAGGGATCTGTCAGTGGATGGTCCACACATACACAAAACCACGACTTTGTACTAGTTTTCTGAGAAAGTTCACATGGGCAGGCGTCCAGCTGTGTTTGCATGCTCTGCCTCACCTGCAGCAGTGCAGCCACTGTTGACACAGGTTCCTACTTGCCCGGACAGGAAGCCTGGGCCCCTTTGTCTCCCAGGGAAGAAGGGTAGCATTCCAGCCCATTGATGAGCAAAAGGGGGGCTCTCCTGAAAGCCACAGCTCTTTTGCACGCATATCAACTGTTATCAGGACCCTGGGTTCTATGAGTTCTGCCCCAAAACACAAAGCACTCTAAGACGGCCTCACCAGTGTGCTCAGCTGATCATATAACTATTGGAACAGGCACGCAAGGCCAAACGTAGATTAAATGTCCCTGCACCCACCCCTACTCTGCCCTGTGAGAGCCCACCATTGTAATTCAGGGCTTGGTTCTGCTCTACCAGCCCAGACCTTGCCAGTCCACCAGGTAGACAGACACCAGAGCCCTGGGAAGCAGCCATTCTCCTCACATAACCAACCAGTCCCTGACCTTGCTCCACCTTTACAAATAAATGTCCTCTAACGTTCCCCCAAAACATCCACCCCTACTCTGGTCCCACTGAAGAGTTCCCTTACCTGAGAGAGGGTCCAGGATGCACAGCAGTGGAGAAAACACCAGGTTCTAGCTGAACTGGCAGGGCCTCCCGGGGAAAATCTGTTGGTTTTTAAAGAAGAAAGGTGACTTCATCGCCGGTGCTGTGGAGTTTAAAAAGAGTAATGAGTACGCCCCGTCTCAGCCAACTCTGCTCCATCCAGTGGTGACTCCATCCAAATTATGCAGCCGTTGCCCAGACACGCTCAGCCTTCACAAGAGAAATTGCTGGAATCTGACGAGCCCTGCACTTTTCAAAGAGTCTCAGAAAGTCCCGAAGCACCAACCACCTTCACTGGCGCCAGGCAGAGGGAAACCTGGCACTTAGCTCCCTAAGTCTTATCATTATCTCGAAGAATGCAAGAGTCTTAAAACCCCCAGCACTCTGGGGAAGGAAAAGAGATATTTCAACTTCTGAAAGGTGGAAATTCTCGAGGTGGGGGGTGGGAAGGAGAAGCAAAGGCATTTCAGTCTTTAAGGGGGGCAACAGAAAGTTGAAAATTATCACTTTGTGAAGAGGTTTTTAGAACTGGTAGGTTTCAAATATTTGTCATGACAAATATTTCAAAGTCTTTTCTAGGGAATGTTGGTTACTTAGTAGTAAGGAGTTGCACTGACAATATGAGGGCATAAGTTCAAGTCCACCAGCTGCCCGATGGAGGTAAAAGGTACCATCTCTTACAGCTTCTGAAAATCTGCTGGAGGGTTAGCTATACAGTAAATTCCAACTTAATGGCACACAACAACAACAGTACACTTGAAAGGAAACAGAGGGTGAAGCATACTATGTAGGGAAGATGGTATGAGACAACCATTCTAACAAAAACAACTGGTATTTGTTATTTTCATATTACTGATTGCACTAGGGAACACTGGTCGCATGGTGGTTAATGCATTTAGCTAATAACCAATGAATAGGTCTGTAGTTCAAATCTACCAGCTGCTCTGTGGGGGGAAAGACTTGGCGGTGTGCCTCTTTAAAGATTTACAGCCTTGGAAATGCTGTGGGTAGTTCTATCCTGACTTGTGGGGTTTCTGCGAGTTGGAAAGCATTATTAATTCACTGTGAGTTTACAGTACTAGTTAGCCAAACTGGCTTGCCTTTTTTTTTTTTTTTTAGTGGTAAAGGTCAGGCTGAAGAAAATCTAACCAGAAACACAAAGGATCTATTCAAAGAAAATGACAAAACATTACTACAGGAAACAAAAAAAAAGACCTGGAGAAGTAGAAGAATAGCCCTTGCTCATGGATAGGAAGACTCAATATTGTGAAAATGGCAATATTACCAAAGGCAATTTACACGTTCAACGCAATCCCAATAAAAATACCAATCTCATTCTTCAACGAGATGGAAAAGGTAGTCTCCAGTTTCATTTGGAATGGAAAGAAGCCCCGAATAAGCAAAGCACTCCTTAAAAATAGAAGAATGGTAGGAGGTATCTCACTCCTTGATTTCAAATCCTACTACACTGTCGTGGTGGTTAAGACAGCATGATATTGGTACAATGACAGATACATAGATCAATGGAATAGAATTGAGAATCCGGAAATCAGCCCATCTATATATGGTCAACTGATTTTTGACAAGGAGATGAAATCAGTTAAGTGGGGAAATGACAGGCTTTTTAACAAATGGTGTTGGCAAAATTGGAAAAGTATCTGCAAAAGACTCAAGCAAGACCCACACCTCACTTCATACACAAAAACCAACTCAAGGTGCATCATGGACCTAGGACTAAAACAAAGGACTATAAACTTCATTACAGAAAAGCTAGGGACAACGCTAGAAGTCTTAATCCACAACATAAACAGTCTTCCAAGTATCCTGAAAAAATCTACAACCAGGAGAAGGTAAAGTAGATGAATGGGATCTTCTAAGAATCAAATTCCTATGCACATCCAAAAACTTCTCCAACAGGGTAAAAAGAGAAGACACAGACTGGGAAAAAGTATTTCATAATAACATATCAGATAAGGGACTTATATCCAGAATTTATCGAATACTTGAGCACCACAACAAGATAAAGGTGAATAATCCAATAGAAAAATGGGCACAGGATATGAACAGGCACTTCACCAAAGACGACATTCAGATGGTCAAAAAGCACATGAAGACATGTTCAAAATCCCTAAGCTCTAAGAGAGATGCAAATCAAAATAACTATGAGATATCATCTCACCCCAGTCAAAATAGCAAAATTTAACAGAACAGCAAGCAACAAATGCTGGCCAGGTTGTGGAGAAACTGGAACCCTTATTCACTGTTGGTGGGAGTGTAAAATGGTGCAACCCCTGTGGAAAGCGGTATGGCGCTTTCTCAAAAAGTTGCAAATAGAGATATTATTTGACCCAGCAATTCCACTACTGGGAATATACCCCAAAGAGAGCATAACTGACATCCAAGCAGATATATGCACACCCATGTTTATTGTGGCTTTGTTCACAATAGCAAGGAGTTGGAAACGATCCAGGTGTCCATCAATTGTAACATGAGATTCAGGGTTACATCCCCTTGGAGCCAGGTCCTCAGGTAAAAAGTAAGGCAGAACTTCTGGCTGGAATGTCAAGCCATGGACCTCTGGTACGAGTAAGGTGGAGGGCTGAACTTGGTGGTTCATTGCCCCTTCTCCCACAGATCTACCTCAGTAAAGTAGAAGGCGACTCTGGGTCACTAGACAGGTGTCCAAGTTCTTGAGGAGCTATTCTGAGGCATTAAGGATTTTCTGTGTCAAGTTTCACTCCAGAGAGGATAAAATAAGAAGAAATCTTTTTCTGAACAGACAGAGGTATTTTGAGGAGATAATGTTTGAGGTCCAACATTAGAAAGGAGTTTGGTTTTTTTGAATTTAGATATTACAGAGATTTTAGACTCACTTATAAAACAAATTTGCTAGATTTCTGTTCATGATGTAAATAACGATAGAAGAAGAAAGGGGGTAGATTTGGATAGTCATAGGATCATTTGAGGTATGAATCACATTTGTATCATTACTGTGGTATCACCATCATCCTCTACTGTGGTATCATCATCATCATCCTCTGGCACTGAGACCAGCATGTAGTAGACATTTATTAGAGAGTTAGGGTGTGAATGACATCCAGCAGGCCACACCCCTTAAAGACCTGCCATTTTATTACTTTCTCTTTGTTTCCTGTGTTCCTCACTCCTACACTTCCTTTTAATTTTCCTTGTATTTATCGAATATATTTTAAAAATCTCATTTTAATTTATTTGTTGGCATCTTTGCATTCTATCTCTAGTGATGGCTTTGTGTACTGAAATATATATATATACTTTATTTTTTTACAGCCTACCGGGAAGTAATAATAGTATATCACTTCATATAAAACATAGAAACCTTGCAACCAATTTGGTGTATTTACCACTGCTACCTCAATCTTTGTGTGTGTGTGTGTGTGTGTGAGTGTGTGTGTGTGTGTGTGTGTGTGTGAGAGAGAGAGAGAGAGAGAGAAATGGGCAATCTCCTGTGCAATTAACTGCCTATGAAAACTTGCCGGAGGATCACCTGTGTGTGGCTCAGTTCCAACTCTACATTACACAGCAACAGTATCTCAAACTTATTTCTCAGATGTATCGCTCTGGTGGCCTAGTGGCAAGAAGCTGTGCTGAAGTACCAAAAGCACACGGTTCAAATCCACCAGCTGCTCCGTGGGAGAAGGATGGACAATCTTCTTATATGTGATTAACTGCCTCTGAAAACATGCTGAAAGGTCAACCCTACAACAATACAATCTGTCTTTGGAGAGCTCTGGTGATGCAGCATATAGGGAGTCCATCTGCTAACCCAAAGACCATGCCTCTCTGGTGATCTGAATCCACTAGAGACTCAGTGAGGAAAAGATAAACAATCTCCTCTCATGAAATTTACAGCCTCAGAAACCTGCTACTGGAGGGTCAGCTATGACCTGGTATTGACTGACAGCAATAAGTGGGTCAATGACCTACAAAAATGGTGTTTTGGGGAGCTCTGGTGGCCTAGTGGAAAGCTGCACTGCAATCCCAGAGGTAAGCTGTTCGAATCCACCCGACGCTCTGCTGGAGAAGAAGGGGCAATCTCCTCTGATTGTGGAAAAGAAACTGGTTACCATTTGGTTTTATTTTCTTTAATGGGTTGAATTATGTCCCCTGTGTGTTATATAAATCTTAACCTTTATACCCTCGGTTATATTCCCATTTGGAAAAAGGTTGTCTTTGTTATATTAATGAGGATGGACTAATGTGAGGTGTATACTAATTCAATATCTTTTGAGATATAAAAGAAATGACACAAACAAGAGAACAGAGATGGAGGAAAAAAGAAGTCAAACTACATGAAGACTGTCCAGGAACTGAAGCTCAAAGGAGACAAAGACCTTCCTTCAGAGCCCACACACAGAGAAAGCCCTCTGCTAGAGCCAGTTCCCTGAATTCACACTTCTAATCTCCTAAATCATGAGAAAAATTGTCTATTGAAGCCATTCCACGTGTGGTAATTCTGCTAAAAAAGCAGTAGATAACTAATTTATTTTGAAGAACTTCGTTTGGCATTTTTTTCATTTTGAACAATTTCTTTTCTTTTCTTTTTCCAATATGGAAGGCTTCACGAATTTGTGTGTCATCCTTGTGCAGGGGCCATGCTAATCTCTGCATAGTTCCAATTTTAGTATATGTGCTGCCAAAGCCAGCACTCTTTTTTAAAATTTTTATTAAATTTTATTAATTTT
>NW_006400147.1:341359-349534 GCF_000299155.1 Elephantulus edwardii
ACCCTGTTGGAGAAGTTTTTGGATGTGCATAGGAATTTGATTCTTAGAAGATCCCGTTCATCTACTTTATCTTCTCCTGGTTGTAGATTTTTCAGGATACTTGGAAGACTGTTTATGTTGTGGGTTAGGACTTTTAGCATTGTCCCTAGCTTTTCTGTAATGAAGTTTATAGTCCTTTGTTTTAGTCCTACGTCCATGATGCACCTTGAGTTGGTTTTTGTGTATGAAGTGAGGTGTGGGTCTTGCTTGAGTCTTTTGCAGATACTTTTCCAATTTTGCCAACACTATTTGTTAAAAAGGCTGTCATTTCCCCACTTAACTGATTTCATCTCCTTGTCAAAAATCAGTTGACCATATATAGATGGGCTGATTTCCAGATTCTCAATTCTATTATTCCATTGATCTATGTATCTGTCATTGTACCAAAAGCATGCTGTCTTAACCACCACGGCAATGTAGTAGGATTTGAAATCAAGGAGTGGGATACCTCCTACCATTCTTCTTTTTTTAAGGAGTGCTTTGTTTATTCGGGGCTTCTTTCCATTCAAAACTAAACTGGAAATTGCCTTTTCCATCTCGTTGAAGAATGGAATGAGTATTTGTATTGGGATTGCATTAAATGTGTAAATTGCCTTTGGTAATATTGCCATTTGCACAACAGTGAGTCTTCCTACCCATGAGCCAGGGATATTCTTCCACTTCTCTGGGTCTCTTTTTGTTTCTTGTAGTAATGCTTTGTAATTTTCTTTGAATAGATCCATTTTGCTTCTGGTTAAGTTTATTCCCAAGTATTTAATCTTGTGATTAGCTATTGTGAAGGGTATTGTTTTTCTTAACTCCGGCTCTGTAGTCTCTTTGTCATTGTAGAGACGTCCAACAGATTTTTGTATGTTGATCTTGTATTCTGCAGCATTTTCTATAATACAACTCTGGTAGGGACAAATTAGTGCTGCTTAAGGTATTTTATTTCACCTTAATTCATCATGGATATTATTGCTGGTTATAAAATTCTGGTTGGTAGGGTTTGTTTTTTTTCTTCAGACGTCATTTAAAGATGTTGATCCACTATATGTGCAATTGTTTCTGATATGAAGTCAATAATACCTGAAATTATTGTTCTTATTCTGTCTGCAATGTTTTCTTTTTCTCTGCCTACTTTCAAGATTTTATCTTTGTCTTTAGTTTTTGGCAATTTGACTATGATGTGTTTGTTGCTGTTAGGTGCTGTTGAGTTGAGTACGACTTATAACAACAGGCAACCTAAAGCTTGCCCTATCCTGTGCCATCAACATAGTCTCTGAGGCCCTAGGGACCATTGCTGCAAAACAGTGTCAATCCATCTCACTGAGGTCTTCCTCTCCTTTGTTGACCCTCCATTTTCCCAAGCATGATGTTTGTTTCCAAGGAATTGTCTCACTTAGCTATATGTCCAAAGTATGAAAGATGACATTTTGCTGTCGTTGCCTCCAAGGAGCACTCTGGCTGCCCTTTCTCCAAGACATATCTGTTTATTCTTTTGACAGTCCATGGGATATTCAACACTCTTCTCCTGTGCCACAACTCAAAAGAATAAATTCTTCTTCTGTCATTCTTAAGCATTGTCCAGCTCTGTGATGCATAGCAGGTGTCTGAGAGGACTATGGCCTAAATCAGGTGAACCTTAGACTTCAAACTGACACCATAGTTCTTCAGTATTTTGGAAGTCCCTGACAGCAGACTTGCCCAATTTGCTCCTATTGGTCTGTCAATCTGCTGTACTGGTTTGGTTTGTGGGTGCTCTAATGCTGGTTCCAAAATCAACAATTACATCTTACTTGGATCCACAGTAAACACCCTTGGTACCAGCAGTTAGGGATCTCCTAGATTATTGATGAATAATGATACCAGTTTGAGGACTAAGGTGCATCTGATTCATGCTGTGATATTTCCAATCACTTGCTATGCATCTGAGAGCCGGCCAATGAACAAGGATGACAGAAGAAGTATTGATGCCTTTGAGCATTGGTGATGGAGAAGAGCACTGAACATCCCATGGACTGCCAAAAGAACAAATATGTCCTGGATAGGGTGCATCTAGAGTGATCTTTGGAGGCAAAGATGATGAGGCTTCATTTCAAATACTTTGAGCATGATACTAAGAGGGCTTACTCCTAGAAGAGAAATATTAATCTCAGAAAGGGTCTTACTACGGTGGCCGGGCCGCGTATGTTTCTTCTGTGGCTGCAGAACGGATGTTGGATTGTCTCCGTGGGTTCAGGTTGCTTTGATGGTGACCACTGCTAGAGGTGGAGCATTCCTCAGAATGCCATTTGGGGAAGATGCTCAAGCATAAGCTAGTAAGTCTGCAGTGTTTTCACCCATTGCCCAGCAACTAACATGTATTCTGCAGAATCAGTTCTTAAAGCTTTGTCTGTATAAAGGTTTAAACTCTACGGAAGGATGTACCCAAGTGATGGCTTTTTCTTTAGAATTTGAATATGGAAGCTACAGGAACTGATGAAGTTGACAAGCTAAAGACAAAATTTATATCTGCTTGGAACAACATGAAGTATAAGTTGGGTGTTGAAGACAAAAACTTATTTTAGTAGACATTCTCCTGTATTACTGCTTGAAAAATGTTACCATTTTAAATATGAAGATGGAAATAAAATGTTACCTTCAAGATCGGGCTGTGCAATAGAAGACGGTTTAATTTCAGGAAATGTAGAAGAATTTTGTAAAGATTTTATTTCTAGAATATGGCTGACCTACAGGGAAGAATTTCCTCAAATAGAGGGCTCAAATTTGACTACAGACTGTGGTTGGGGCTGTACCTTGAGAACTGTCCAGATGCTATTGGCTCAAGGACTCATACTACACTTTCTCAGTAGAGCTTGGACCTGGCCTGATGCTTTGAACATTGAAAATTCAGACTCTGAATCATGGACTTCTCACACTGTAAAAAAATTTACTGCATCATTTGAAGCATCGCTGTCAGGGGAAACGGAACTCAAAATGTCATCAATTTCTTTGAAGAAAACATTTGGGAGATACTCTGATGATCATGAAATGTGAAATGAAATTTATCATAGGAAAATCATCTCTTGGTTTGGTGATTACCCCTTGGCCCTCTTTGGCTTACATCAACTAACAGAATACGGAAAGAAGTCGGGGGAAAAAGCTGGAGATTGGTATGGACCAGCTGTAGTTGCTCACATTTTAAGAAAAGCTGTTGAAGGAGCAAGACATCCTGATTTACAAGGTATAACTATTTATGTTGCTCAAGATTCTATAGTTTACAACTCAGATGTAATTGGTAAACAGTGTCCTCCAGTTTCCACGTCCTCTCAGAATCCAGATGACAAAGCTGTTATTATTCCAGTTCCTGTTAGACTTGGTGGAGAACAAACCAATATTGACTACTTAGAGTTTGTAAAGGGAATTCTAAGCCTTGAATATTGCGTGGGTATTATCGGTGGCAAACCGAAGCAGTCATACTACTTTGCTGGATTTCAAGATGACAGTTTGATTTACATGTACCCTCATTACTGCCAATCTTTTGTAGATGTCAGCATAAAGGATTTCCCCCTTGAGACATTCCATTGCCCTTCTCCCAAAAAGATGTCATTTCAAAAAATGGATCCTATCTGTACAGTTGGATTTTACTGTCAAAATGTTCAAGACTTCAAACGAGCTTCTGAAGAAATCACTAAGATTCTGAACATTTCTTCTAAGGAAAAATACCCATTATTTACTTTTGTACATGGTCATTCCAGGGATTATGATTTTACATTTACTACAATCAATGAAGATGACCTTTTCTCAAAAGATGAAAAGAAAAGATTTAGCACAGAAGAGTTTGTCTTACTATAGTGATTAACCTGTTGGTGCTTGAGAACTCCTACGAAAGGTGGAGAAATGAAGAGAAAGAAACTAGTGTGTTTGAAACTGGTTTATTTTCACAAATACCTTAATTTTATATATTCTACACAAATAAAAAGAACATTTGAAAATAAAAAAAAAGAAAGGCAGAGGGTTGACAAAGAAAAGGGAACACTCTCAGCCAGGTGAATTGACACTGTGACTGCTACAATGGGTGCTATTATGTCAGGAGGTGTGAGGATTGCACAGGATAGGACAGGGTTAAGATCTGCCATTCATAGGGTTGTTATGGGTTGTACTGGACTCGATGGCACCTAACAACAGTAACAATGCTGGGATCTGTTCTACTAGTTCCTCGGGTGCCAGAAGTGCCACCTGTGGTGGAGAGGTTGCAACAGATTAAGACAGACTAGGAAGAAAGATTGACCATCCACTTCTTGAAAGATAAGCATTCGAAAACCAAATGAACAGAGGAATGTGGGTAGTTATAGTATTAGATATAGAACCCAAATAGGAAGTCACGTAAGATGAGGAGAAACAGCTATTAACAGCCATTAATAATTGGAACATTGAATGTACGAAGTATGAATGCAGGAAAAACGGAAATTGTAAAAAATGAAATGTAACACATGAAGATTGACATTATAGGCATTAAGGAAGCGAGATGCATAAGCATAGACCACTTTGAATCAGACATGGTCTACTATGCTGGGAATGAAAAACTGAAGAAGGGTGTGACTTTAATAGTTAAAAAGACAATTTCAAGATCCATCCTTAAGTACAATGCTGTGAATGATAGGATACTATCCTATCCATATGTCTACTAGGAAGACCTATTAATACAGATATTCAAACTAAAGCCAAAGAGAAGATTGAGAGTTTTTAACAACTCTTGCAGTCTGAAATTGACCAAACATGCAATCAAGGTATGTTAGTAATTATTTGGGACTGGAATACAATAGTTGGAAACAATGAGGAAAGAATGGTGAAAAGAAAGCATGGACTTGGTGAGAGAAATGAGGCTGGAGATTTAATTATCAAGTTTTATGCTCAATGATATGTCTAGGGGTTTATGTAATTACTGTAATTTTAAAATATTAATTGTTAGTGTCTGTTGCTATTTTGGCATATGATCATTTTTCTTTTACCCAGTAATGGCTGGAAATAGCAAGACTTGTTTATTCAAATACTTTTTAAAAAAATTATTATTATTATTTTTGTGTGTGTGTACCCTCAAATCAGATCTGACTGGTACAAGAGGAGATTGTCCCTCTTTCTCCAGCAGAGCATCTGGTGAATTCGAATCCCTTACCTCTGGGATTGCAGTGCAGCTTCATGCCACTTGGCCACCAGAGCTCCCTTATTCAAATACTTTTATGCTTCATTTTTTTTCTCTCTCCTTCTCCCCAGTTTCTGGCACTGCAATTATATTATATATTCTCCAAAGATTCCCGAGTCTGTAGATTTCCAAAAAGTTTATTTCTCACTTTTGGATATTTCTGTTGATCTAATTCAATGACTTTCTGTCACTCCCATAAGGGAGTATAATCCACTATAGCAACCCTATGGATGAAAGGCCTAAACACTTGCATAACTTTCATCATTTCTCCATGTTCAAAGAATTTCTGGAGGCAGGCAATTTTGGAGTGGATGCCACTTTTGCTTCCAAGCACATTTAGTGGTTTGGTATTTAATTTCAAGTAATGTAATTTTTTAATTCTTAAAAGCTGACCTTGTGGATAAGGAGTTGTACTGCAAACTCAAAGGCAGATGGTTTGTGATAAAATTAAAATATTTGCACACTAATATTCACAGCAGTGTTATTCACCACTGCAAGACCCAAATGTCCAATCACAATAGAATGGATTGAGAAATTGTGGTACCCTCACATGATGGAATACTACGCAGCATGCAGGAGCAATGATTTCAAAACTTGGGAGGGGCTAGAGAGCATTATGCTGAGTGAACTAACTCAGTCCCATAAGGACAAATACTATATGAGACCATTATTGTAGAAATAGAAAGATAACTAATAAACCGTGTATGAGAATCCAAGGAGGGGGAGGAAGGTAGGAGCAGAGGTGTTGACGATGGGGGGTGATGAAGGGAAGGAAGGAATCAGTGTTGTACAATTTGATGCCTGAAGGGAGGGAGAGGTGGGTAAAGGAAATGGGAAAGATCCAGTGGGGATCTGGAAAGACAGCGTAATGGCGGGCATAGTTCAATGTTGATTAAGTCTATAAAATATATTGAATGAGAATGATTGTATGAAACACCATGTGAATGAAGGATAATATGAAACACAATGTCTATGAACTTTGTAAGCAAACCAATATAAAATAAAAATTTTTTAAAAAGGCAAGTGGTTTGAATCCACTAGCAGCTCTGCATGAGAAAGAGACAATCTCCTCTCATGCAATTTATAAATTCTGAAAACCCAATGCAAGATCAGCTATGAGTCAGTTGAGATTTGATGGCAATGAATTGAGAGAGAAACCCCATTTGGAGCTTTTTAATAAAATCTATTTCTCTAAGATTTTCTACATTTTCATTCATTATGATCATATTTTTTACTTACTTGGGCATAATTATAACTACTTCTTTAAAATTATTACCCTTTGGCTGCCGGTCTGGGGCTATTTCCAGGCTTTGAAGATGAGCTGAATGGCTGGATTCTGTTAAGGTGTGTTTTCTGGTTTGGGGTTGAGACTAAGGTGTGGCTTTTGTTTACAATAGGATGTGAGCTGATTCGATTTGGCCTCTTATTTAAAAAGGCTTTGGAGCCCTCAGGCCTGCAGCCCTCAGGCCTGCTTTTTGTGGATCTCCCAAATAAAACAATCTTGGAAGCAGGAGTGGCATCCACTTTCAAAAAAGCTTGCCTCTGGAAACTCTATGAACTTGGAGAAAAGATTAAAGTTTTGTGTTCAAGACTTTCATTCATAGGGTCGCTATGTGTCTTCTATGACACAATGGCACTTAACAATGACAACAACAACAACGCCAAAAGACAGAGCTTTGGTGGCCTAATGGTAAGAAATTGTGCTGCCAACTCAAAAGCATGCGGTGTGAATCCACCAGCTGCTCTGAGGGAGAATGATGGGTAATCTCTTCCCATGTGATTTATTGCCTCTGAAATCCACCTGGAGGGTTAGCTGTGAGTATATTTTGATTCGGTGGTAAAACAACAACAGCAACAACAACAATTCCAAAAGAGATATCATGTTGGGAAAGGTAGAGAATCAGCAAAAACCAAGAAAACCCTCAGTGAGAGGGACTAGCATGGTGGTTACAACAAAGGGTTTGAGCCTGATGGAAATGATAAATGTGACACGTCATTGTTGTTGTTATGTGCCATCAGGTTAAGTACAAAACTTCTGTGAACAACAGCTCTGAACTCTGCTCTATCTCAAGCCAATCTCAGAGTCTCTTTGATACATCTGACCCCACTGCCACAGTGACTGTGTCAATCCATCTCATTTAGGGTCTTCCTCTCTTGCATTGACCTTCTACCTTTCCAAGCAGGATGTCCTTTTCCAAGGACTAACCCTTCCTGACAACATGCCCCAAAGTATTTGAGATGGAGCTTCAAAGTCCTTGTCACTTAAGGAGCCACTTGGTTTTACCCTCTCTAGCACAGACCTGTTTATTCTCTTGGTGGTCCATGGTATGTTCAATAACCTTTCCAGCACCACAACTCAAAGGCATCAATTTTTACTCTTATTCACTATCCAGCTCTCTTCTTTATTCACTGTCCAGCTCTCAGATGCATAGCAAGCAATTAAGAAGACTGTGGCCTGGGTCAGATGCACTTTAGTCTCTACATTGACATCATTGTTCTTTAGCACTCTGGAGAGGTTCTTGAAAGCTGATTTTTCCCAACTCCAGATGTTTCTTTGTTTTCTGACTGGTGGTGCCAAGAGTGTTGACAGTGGTTCTGAGTAGATGAAATTGTTAACAACCTCAGTCTTTTCTCCATCTATTATGATGAAGCCTATTGGCCCAGTGGTGAGGATCTTGGCATACTTGATGATGAGATGCAATCCATATTAAAGGCTGCAATCTTTGATGTTCAGTAGCAATCACTTCAGGTATTCCTCATTTCAGTGAGCAAAGTTGTGTCATCTACATAACTCAGGTTGATGGGCATAGAAGAGGGCAAAGTTCCTATCTGTTGTTCATAGGGCTGCTGTGAATTGTGGTTGACTTGATAATATCTAACAATTCCAATAGCTTAGGAAACCTTGGTAGGATTGCATAGAGAGTTGCACCACTACCTCAAAGGTGGCATCTCTCTAACAGTTCAAATCCACCAGT
>NW_006400147.1:349814-368643 GCF_000299155.1 Elephantulus edwardii
CCAGGGTCTTCCTCTCTTGCACTATCCCTCTACCTTTCCAAGCCTGAATTCCCTCTGCAAGGACTGGTCTCTCCTTGCAACATGTCCAAAGTATGTCGATGGAGCTTCAGAATCCTTGTCTCCAAGAAGTCTGATTTCACCCTCCCCAGTTCATAGGGTTAGCTATGAGTTAATCCCAACTAACCGGCAATGAGTGAATGAATTCCAAAATCTAAGTCTACTATTGCAGCTAGTTGCTTGTATTTTTATCTTTAAAATGCATTATATTTTCCTTTCTTGTTACATACTGAAGAATTGTTTAGTGCTCCCTTGTCACTTCAAATGATGACTTAGTACATTATGTGTTGAGCTGCTAATTGAAAGGCCAACAGTTTGAATCCAACAATAGCTCTAAGGGGAAAAGATGAGGAAATCTGTTTTCCTAGTGATTTACAGCTTTGGGTTGAATGAATCAAAATAAACTCAAGAGATATTCAAGAGAAGTCATATTGGTGGCACAACAGTTAAAGTGTTAAGATGCTAACTGTGGCTGATAGTTCAAATTCACCAGACTCAGCCTTGGGAACTCGAGGGGACAGTTTTTCACTGTTCTAATAGAGTTTCATGGGTCAGAATGGACTTGATGAAAGTAGATTGGTGGAATGCTCAAGGAATTGAGGTTTTGAAGAGTCCCTGTATTGTAATGGTTAAGCCCTTGGTTGCTATTGGAATTGTCAGTGGTTCAAGCTTATCCAAAGGTTCTATGGGGGAAAGTCCTGTGATTAGTCCTATTAGGATTACAACCTATGAAACCCCATGGGGTAGTTCTACTTTGTTGAATGATGTAACCTGAAATTGACTCACAGGTACACAATAACAACAGATATTTCCAATTGCTCAGTGGCAAAAGGAAAACAGTGTCCACTAGAATAATGAGCCATACAGAGTGTATTTCTCTCTTTTTTTGGTAGTGTTTGATTTATAATATCCTCAATATCCTGGTTCCTGGCATATGCTGTTTGAGTACATAGTTCTGGTTCTTTAACTACCTTCAAAATTTCTGAAGACTACTTACAACCGAGAAACTCCACAGAAATATGCCACTGCTGGCTGGAGAGCTTACCTGTCTGCAAAGAATCCAGGTGAGCTGGCCATAGACATCTACCCAACTTGCCTCAAGGGAACCGGTCAGCAACCAAGAGTAGAGATGGTTCTAGACTCTAGATGCACAGCAAAATCTTTAAGGAAGCTTATCTCTGAAACAAGGAACTTGGAATTTTGTGTGGTGGTGCCCAGACATTGGTACATTTCCAAAGCTCTCAAGGCAATTATGATATGAACTAGGATAAGCTGTTCCAGCCTCATGGGATGCAGATGGGTTTGAGATGTTCTTTCATGCTCTTCCTGAAGGCAGCAAAGAGGAGTGTACTGAGTCTGGTGTTATATTGGCTAAGGTCTGAAATCCTGCCTCACTATTTACTAACCCAAACTTACTCTCCAGTTGGTTCTGACACACAGCGACGCTCCACTGGCTTCCAAGGTTGTAACTCTTTTTGAGTTTTCTTCCATTGACTGGCTGGTGGACTTGAACTCCTGACCTTCAGTTAACAGCACAGCTCACTATGTGCTATGCCACCTGAGCTCCTTTGTTGTCTACCAGCTATGTAGTATTGGCTAGATTATGGAACATCCCTGACACTCTATTTAGTTTACCATAAAGAGATAAAAATGCTAGCTAACATATGGAATTATTTTCTGACCCTCTGTAAGACCACACAGAAAATAACTGCACATAATGTGTACAAGATAAACATCCATTCCCTCCACGTCCTCCTCTCCCTCTCCTCCCCACCATGTTAGTGTGGTAACAGCTATGGGCAGCCCTGGCTGCGTTCTCCTTGACCAACGCTGTGGCCCCTGTTTGGATTTCCAGCCCTGCTCTCAGGACCTGGCATTCTGATTTTAGCTTCTGAACCTGAGCTAGCTGTCCTTTCCCGCCTCACGGTTTTCGGGCCCAGTTTCCATCACCTGTTTCTGCTGCTCAGCTCTAAGCCCCCACAGGATGATTGCTAAAAGTAGCTGGCCGGTGCTGCTGCCTCGCCTGCAGTGTTGAGTACACTGTGGGGGGTGTGGCTAATTTTAGACGTGTCCTGGACTAACATCTGAGCACAGGCAAGGAAGGCTGGCCCAACCTGCACCCACAGTACCTTCGGGGTGGTCGTTAGAGAGAAAGGTTGGCGACATTTTGGCTCAAGATTTGTGTCAGTAGCATGCCAGGCACCTTCTATGGAAAAGAATATAGAAACCCGTTTGCCTTATAATCTACTTGGTTGTGTGTTGGGTTTTTTTTTATTTATAAGAAACAAATTCTATTAATTAGAAAACACATGGAAAGGTATCTGCTGATCTAAAATTCTTAAAATCCACAGAAATTTTATTGTGGGTTTTAAAAAAATATATTTCATACATGAGGTTTTGATACTTTTATTTAGGAAAAGATCAAATTTGAAGCTATAATGGCTCACCCTTAAATAGTAGAGTCAGTCTATGAAAAAAGTTTTCTTTGTCTCTAAAAAATAAAGAGCATTTTTATTAAAAGGAAGCATAAACATGCACTTGATGATAGTCAGTCTGCACCATCATAAAAACAGCAGGGTGTTCTGATCCCTTCCCTTCTCCTTTTCCAAGCATTCAAATCAGAGGGGAAATACTGCAAACTTTAAAAACTCCACTGGCTGTCCTCAGTGTCATAATCTATTTGGATTTGAATACTGTGTTGCATGGGAGTAGCAATGATATAAACTGGAGTTTATGTTAATATTTGGACTGCGAAGAGAACAAATAGGTTTGTCCTGGAAAGAGTGAAGCTAGGCTGCTCTTTGGAGGCAAGGATTCTGAGGCTTCGTCTGACATGCTTTGGACATGTTGCAAGGAGGGAGCAGTCCTTGGAGAGGGACATCATTCTGGAGAGGGTGGAGGGACAGTGCAAGAGGGGAAGACTCTCTATGAGGTGGATCGACTCAGTGACTGGAGTAATGGGAGTAGGTGTGTTGGAGGCAGTAAGGTTGGCTCAGGATAAAGCAGGGTTCAAAGCTGTTGTAGGATCACGATGAGTTGAAAGTGACTGGACGGCACATAACAACAATATTTGCACTGAGCTGAAAGGGATTCTTTTCTACTGATCACAGGAACAGGAACAGACTGCTGTGAGAAAGCCCTGGCCTGACATTCTGCTGAGGAGGGGCTCAAGAAGAAAAGAGAATCAAACATAAAAATTAATTCATGCTCTCAACAGAAAAGCAATTTCTTTTCTTGAATTCCACCTACGGATCTCGTTCTGATTTTAACTGTTTTTCCAAATTGAATTTTTAAATAATTTATAATAGAGTTATATGCTACTACTGTATACCCGTATCTCTATAGGGCACACTGGTGGTGCATTAGTTAAACATTTGGCTGGTAACTGAAAATGTCAATAGTTTGAACCCACCTAGCAGTTCCATGGGAGAACCGAGCTGGTGACCTCTTCCTGTAAAGATTATAGCAGAGGAAACCATATGGGACAGGTCTACTCTGTCACTGTGAGGTCATTTTAAGTGAGAACTGACCCAATGGAGTGCACACGCACACACACACACACACACACACACATGCACACAAATATATCTTTACATTCACATGCACAAATACTAAGGTACAACTTGCTGCATTTTCATGAAGTGAACATTCAGCACCCTGGCCTCTTTCCCTGCCCACCTCCTCACATGTTCAAGTCGGCTGCCTGCGTGATGCTATTCAAAGCGGTCACTTCTGGTGTTCTCTTTTCTTCTGGAGAAGCCCTTCAGATTTTATTCACTCAATGAATGTGAAAGTGGCAAATGTGAGGAATTGAGGGAGCTCTTCTGGCATAGTCCAACCTGAATTGTGCTGATGCACCAAAGCTCTCACAACTCCAGTGGTTTGAATTGAGCAGTGACTCCATGGGAGAAAAAGAAACAATCTCCTTGCCTTATGATTCACAGTCTTAGAAATCTGATTGAGGATCACTGACTTAATGGCAGTGAGTGAGAGTGAGTGGGTAATGAATCAATATTTAGAAGATGCAGTGTCCCTGTTGTTGTTATGTGCCATTGAGTCACAGTAAACTGCATGAGAGATTAATCATCTTTTTCCTCTGAGCAGCTGGTGGATTTGAATCACATGCCTTCCAGCTGGGAGCAGTGCAGCTCCCCACCACTAGGCCGGCCACCAGAGCTTCCTAGTGTCACTGTTGTTCTTGTGTACTATTGAGTCAGAATCAACCCCTAGTTGACCCTCCAGCAGGTTTTCATAGGCAGTAAATCACGTGGGAGGAGAATGTACAAGACTCAAACCCACAAACCACTACAAGAAAGAAAAATGAAGCAGCCTATTTCTAGAAAATTCTATAGCTTTAGAAGCACTGAGGGGTGGTTCTCCTCTGTCACATAGGGTCACTAGGAGTTAGGATCAGTTGAAAGAGGGCATTTTTTAGCGGTACTGAGAG
Source organism: Elephantulus edwardii (assembly GCF_000299155.1). Taxonomy (NCBI): domain Eukaryota; kingdom Metazoa; phylum Chordata; class Mammalia; order Macroscelidea; family Macroscelididae; genus Elephantulus; species Elephantulus edwardii. Next base: position 354,319 of record NW_006400147.1, read on the forward strand.
TCATAGTTTCAGCCCTTCAGTCTCTGATTGCGAATTGATTTGATTTAGGAACGTGACGTGCCTGCCCTGTTGCTTTGTTGCTGAGGGCAGCTCTCCCACCACAATTCCTTTGAAGGGCACAGTGACCCTTCTCCCATCAAGGTTCTTTCCTCAGCAGTGGATCTGTGAGGTAATTAGAGCAGAATGATGGATGCCTCATGGGTAGTTACATTTGACAAAGAGTCCTTCAGTGCAAGGTGAAAATTGCATAGAATGCATAATAATGTGGAAAATCTCTCATAAAGGTATGATTTTTGGAGACTGACATTTTTCAATAAGTCCAACATTCAGTTGCAAAATATGCCGAAGCAAACTATAGAAAGCTGAACACAAATCAACTGAATACCACTTGTTGGTTGGCTTTGGGGGGCTATGTTATACAAACACTCCACTCTCTTTGTTGTTGGGTGCCATTGAGCAAAGTATGACTCATAAGACTTATGAACGACAGATCTGAACTCTTTCCTATCCTGACACACTTGAGCCCATTGCTGCAGTTACTGTGCCAATCTATCTCATTGAGGGTCTTCTTCTCTTTTGTTTACCCTCTACCTTTCCAAGCATGATGTCCCTTTCCAAGGACTACCTCCTCCTAGCTCTGGTGGTCTAGTGGGGAAAAGCTGCCCTGCAATCCCAAAGGCGTGTATTTTGAATATACTAGTTGGATAGGAAATCTCCTCCTATGTGACTTACAGCCTCTGAAAACCTTCTGGACGGCTGGCTATGGGTCTGTTCTGACAGGAGTATGCCAAGAATATTTGAGATGAAGCTTCTCCATCCTTGCCATAAGGAAGCACCAAAATATTTTTTTTTGTTGTTCTTCTGGCTACTTTTCTGATTCTTAATTAAATTTCAATTGTTTCCTATGTATCTGAAAGTTGGACAATGAATAAGATTGACAAAAAGGAGAATTGAAGGGGAGCTCTGGTGGCCTAGTGGCAAGGAGCTGCAACTACAATCCCAGAGGCGCACGGTTCGAATCCACCAGATGCTCTGCTGGGAAAGGAGGGACAATCTCCTCCTGTACCAGTCAGATCTGATTTGACGGTACACTCACACAAAAATAATAATTAAAAAAACAAAAACAAAAACAAAAAAAGGAGAATTAATGCCTTTGAATTGTAGTATTGGAAAAGAGTACTGAATGTCCTATGAACTGTCAAAAGAGCAAATGAATCTATCTTGGAGAAAGTGCCCCACAGAGGCAAAGATGAGGAAATTCTGTCTCACATATTTGAGGTGTGTTGTCAGAAAAGGTCAGTTCTTGAAAAAAGATATCATTTTTGGAATGGTAGAAGGTCAGCAAAAGAGGAAGATCTTCAGCAACATGGAATTGACACAGCGACTGTAGCAATGGGCTTGAGCAGGTTGGAGATGGTGAGGATGGAGCGTGATAGGCAAGGTCAGATCTCTTGTTCTTAGAGTTGCTATGATCATAGTTGATTCAATAGCACCTAAAAACAACAACTCTTTATTCTAGCGTTGCACTCAATATAAGTAGTCCACCTGAAGTTGACTGAGGGATTGAGAGGTCCTTGTCTTTCACATGCTGGAGCATAGCATTACTAAGTGGAAGGATGGAGAATCACTCACAATATTTAAATGCTCATTCTCTCTTTCTCATTTCAAGACTATAAGATTTGATTAGCTTCATACTGAACCTTCCTGTGTAATGATTCAGATAAATTTCTATTTCAAATTCACCCAGAATTTCTCTTTAAGAGATGAAGCAGGAGGAGGCAAAGAAGTAGAAGAAAATTACTTTCCTATTAGCAACATCAAACTAATTTGCAATAAGTCAAAGCATCCACTGACTGAAAAATTATCACAGCAGAGAAAATGCTTTTAAAAAATGTTCAACAGGTGCTGTTGGGCTGTGGCCTCAGGAAAACACTAAAATTAAATGATAAGAAAGAGAAGAGAAGCTTTGTTTTGAGGACCTAGATTATAGATGTGTCATCAGTGTGTGAGATGTGAATATGAAAAAGTTATTAGTTCTTGAAAGATTTCTGAATTTCAGCAGTTTTATGAGGAGGTAGTTCAAGATCTTGTCACGTAACAACAGATGGAAGAAAAAAAATCCAGCCACCATATTTTTTTCTAGCAAGAGAGGAGAAATATCAATTAAGGAAAAGTTGTTACATTATATTATGTTATGATATGTTATAATATGTTATGATGTTGTTATGTTATGTTGTTATGTTATGTTACATGTTATGTTATGTTAAGTCTCATTGAGTCAGAATCACCCATAGCTGACCCTCCAGAAGGTTTTCAGAGGTAGTAAATTGTACTAGCGGAGAAAGCTCATCTTTCTCCCACAGAGCAGCTGGTGGATTTGAACTGTGTGAAGCATGCTAAATGGGTGATATCAGTCAATAGAAAACACGACATGGGGTATCAGTATTCCAGTCAGTATGTGACAAGTCCAAGCCCACTGCTGTTCAGTCAATTGTGACTGACAGTGATCCTCCATCAAAATACCACGGCTGTAGATCTTACCAGAGGTGACTGCCCGTCTTCCTTCTGCACAGCTGCTGGTGGAGCCGCACCACAGACCTTTGGTTGGCAGCTTAATAATGTTACCCATCACCACGGGCCCTTAGTGTGTGTGTTTTGTTGTTGTTGTTGTTTTTTAATAAAAAAGTTCTGGAATTTAGTGGAGGAGAAAGTAGACTACAGTGTAGTTCTTCATCACAGATTAAGATACTCAGACTACAGATAAAAATGATCATAACTGAGAACACTGTATTTCTGTGACCAGACAGAAGAGTAAATGCATCTTCTTTGGCCATTGTTTAATGCAGCCCCATTTCCAAATTATAATGTCTATGGTTTCTAAAGAGAAAATTAATTTTTTTAAATAGAAAAGAACATAAACACAAGATTAACATTACTAGTGGCACTGAATTGTACATGTAAAAAATAATTTTAAAAAGGCAAATAAATGGAGCTTTGTTGCATATGTATTTGTTACTTTTTAAAAAGATAAATGGTTTAAAACCTTGATTGAAGGCATTCAAACATTTCCATGAGGGATCAGGAACCCTGAGTTCACTGAGGTGAGCCTGATACTCTATGCTGTGTTTTCCCTCAAGGAATTTACCAGCTCATAATCATGTTAGGATGAATCTGAGAAGCCAAATAGAAAGCTGAAAGGAAGCAGTGAGGAAACAGAGCTTGGGGTGTACACCAAGGTTCAGAGCTCCCAGGGGAGTGAGTGGAGGAGGGGGCATAAAGAAGTGAATTTTTTATGATGAGATACTTTTCTCCTCACGACATCTCCTTAGACAGGCAGACGGATCTGGTAAGATGTTAAGAACCTAAGTGGAAAGTTCATCTGCTCATCATAATGAGAAAATCAAATTGGAGTTCAGGGTCCATCAAACAAAAAGAAAGGATCCTGGAGAATACGTCACACACATACCATTCATTTGCCATTTCAATTGATGATCAAGGCAGTAGAAATAGATTCAAGATTACAAAACTGAAATGTAGCCTTAAATCGGGTCATTGGATCAAGGTGATTCAGCTTACCCTCTGATAATTGCCTGGAGGAAGAGAAAAGAAATCCTTTGTGGAGAAAGATAGCCTGTAGAGGTTCAACATGCCTTTCCAGGACAGCTACTGTGTGCCTTCTTCAATAGATCCTTCTAAAACTGGTCTTCCACTGTAAAATCACATCAGTCTCTCTGAACTGTGCTTAATTAGCTTTTATTGAGTATTTCTAATGTCTGTCAAAAAATGAATAGTAACCCATCTGAAAACCCATCCCTTATTTATTCTCTGTCCTCACAATTCATTCCCAATAAATAGTTCACTTGAAAGAGATATTTCTCCAAGAATGGCCTGTGTTACTGAGTCTCCACCCAGAGTCATCTAAATCAGTGCTATGCCAACTTCAGAGACTTGGGCTGGGCAAAAGGGCAGAGGTTTTCCCACTGCCAGCCCTCTTCTGTATCTCCTATGTCTTCTCTTCCCTGCTTAAGCACAAAGATGGGTTAGTTTTTTGTCTGGAAACTCATCAATCTTGTTTTCTAACATGAGAGCAAATCTCAAGGCTTATGGGAACTTTTGAATACCTCAAGGTACTTGTAGAGTACAAAAAAGGGAAAAATATCGAAATTTCATTTTGAAACAATCAAGATTGAAATATGAATCTAGCATTTCAAATGTTTTAACTTTTCTGGTCTTTAGATACCTTTTCTAGAATCTAGATGAGTTTTCTAGAGCTTATCAAGAATAATAATGTTATAACCCTTGGCAAGCAATATGTTCGCAATTAACCTTTATTTTCCTTGTTGACCCATTTTCTAGGAATGATGGTGACTCCAAAGATGGATGAGAAACAGCAGTTTATATTAATAGTCATTCAACAAATATTTACTGAAGTAATTCTATGTGTTAAGAAGAGTTTTATGCTAAGGCTTGTTTTCTAGCCTGAACTAATATTTATACGGCAAATAATTATAACTTTGCAGTTTGTTCAGGTACAGATTTCTCAACAAACAAGGGGAGCATGGGGACAGGTAAACCCATGCTCAACTTGTTTATTTGGTAATCAGTCCCTGCTCAATCAAGATAATATAAATCAAAGCAACCTATTCTAAGACAGCCTATGGTTAAGACTTGTTCTCCTAGCACCGTTCTGATTGAAGGACTTCCATTATCAATCCTATTTGGGGGATAAGGAATAAAAAAAGCAGAAGAAGTATTAATGGATTGGTAACCCTCAATTAAGTTGATAAGCAGGTCTGGATATTGCAAGGAATGACTTGCTTGGAAAGGCATCTCCTACAATCTCCACATTTCTTTGGGCCTTGAGCTTTTATAAAACAGGTTATCTTTCATGTCTTGGTAATTGTTGGGTCTCCTACAAATTCTAGGAGGAAGAAAAAAAAACTTTAACAGATAGGTACACAGGCAATAAGGGTCAATGACTAAATGTTATTCCTCTTGAGGCTCATGACTGTGCCCTTTCCGCCCTCACATCAAATGGAAAGGGAAATTCCGTCTTGGGAATAGAGAAAGGAAGACTAAGAAAAAGAGAGGCAATCTCCTCTCACAAAATTTACAGCTTCTGGAAATCTACTGGTGGGTCAGCTATGAGTCATTTCCTATTGGTTGGCTTACACAGACACATACCTGATGCTGAAAGTCATGCCACTTATATTTCAAATACCAGTAAAATCTTCCACAGTGGACAATTTTCAGCAAAATTTCTAGACCAAGGCATACTAGTAGAAAGGTCTGGTTATCTACTTCCGAAAATGAGCCACTCAAAACCCTATGGATCACAATAGAATATTGTTCAATATCTTACTAATAAATGATCCCCTAGGTTGGAAGTTTGGATGCTCATGTGTAAAGCAATTGGATTCTGGAATTTGGGTTCTCTTGTTTTGGTGAGGGTTGTGTGTGGACTATTCAGTTGGTTTTCTTTTGGGAGGGTTTTTTGTTGTTGTTCACAGTTGGGTGTGAGCGGAATGGATTTGCCAGATTTCACTAACAATGAGCTATGGGCTGGAAGTCTCTTACTTAGAATCAACCAGGATCTGGTGGGAGGGTCCTGTATTTAAAAGGTGGTTGGTCCCATGGGCCTGCGGCCCTCAGGCCTGATGTTAATTATGTTTGGGATGAACATTCTTTATTTTTAAAATTTTTTTTAAAATTTTATACTGGTTTATTTACAAAGTTCAAATACATGAACATTCTTCTAAGTGGTACAGTACTGGTCTGTCAATTTGCTGTACTGAAGTAACTTGGTTTTGTTGTGATGCTGAACACTGTGCCATTGGTGTGTCAAATGCCATGATGGTTACCCACGGTGGATAGTGTTTGGTGACGCTCCCAGATTGTGACAGGCATGGAAGAAGGAATGGCATCCACTTCCCAAACAACACGCCTCTGTAAACTCTATGAATGTAGAGAAACGATGATAGTTACAGAACAAGGTTCAGGTCTTTTGTTCATAGGGTTACTATAAGTCATGCTCAGCTCAATGGTGCTTAATAACAACAGCAATAACAGCAGGTTGGACGTTTCTCACAATATACAGTGGCTGCAGCAATAGCATCATCTAAAGAACTCAATGAATTGGTTCTGACTCACAGTGAACCTCCAAAGCTGTAAGTCACAGTGGGAGGAGACTGTCTTCCTCCTGCAGAGCCACTGGTTGGTTGAAACTGCCAGAGATGTGCTTCACACTGTGACATCAAAGTGTTCTCAATGGCCCAGAGGATACCAGAGATGGTAGGGAACCAGGCAATGCCTCATTTTGTCTGTGTTTGAGTTTGTTGTGAATTGAAGCCAACTCAATAGCAAATAAAAATAACACGTTTTAAGAACCATCAAGTGTCAGGCTCTTCACCAAGCCTGAGAGCGGTGAGCATAGAGTTAAATATGGTCTCAAAAATGTCACGTTTTAGGTAGAGGACAGATACTGTGTTAATAGCTGCCATGCAGTTGGAGGTACTGAGAATTATAGATCAACTTTGCCACTGGGATCTGTGCAGGAGATCATTGAGCTGGGTCAGGTCAGTGAGTAGGCATAAGCTTAGAAGCTAACCTGGTGGAATTAGGGGAGAGGGAAGGAGCCAGATCCTGCCTGTGGCCTCACATAGCATTTCTCATGTCCCTCTATCTCATGTTACTGTCATACTGTAAATAGAGCTGAGATGACTCTTCTTTTCCACTCATCTTCCCTGGAGTCTTCCCCAACCTGCTGTCCTAGGAGAACTTTTTCCAGCTCATCCCTCAGCTTAATAGTTCACCACCTGAAAGCTTGGCATTGATCCCAGGCATGGAGGTTGTCTCATACGTTCAAGATACAACAGCCATAACTCCATGCTGTTCAGAACAGGCTTCACTTTCCTCAAATGCCATTCTGGAAAATGTTTTCCATAGCAAGTAGGGCCATGGAGTCCATTCTCTCTAAACAGAACCTTCTTTTTCAGATGAACAAGCAGAGAGCGAGTACAGACAGTGGTGGGAAAGGTCACACTGCCTAGATGAGTAGGGATGGCCACCCTCCGCACCTCAGGACAGGTCACAGAGAACCTGCTAGAGATATTTGTCTCAGAAAGCCTGGTGGAGGCCAAGAACTGTGGGCAGAGCAACAGCAAGCTTGCCTTCATTTACAGACAAATCCCGGGCCCAGGGAGTGCTCCCAACTATGCACAGGTCATTCGTAGTGAGGTGAGGTATAGAATTCGATGTCAAAAAAAGGCAGATCAGAAAAATAAAAGGCAGATTAGCTGACCCCTGTGCTTGAGGCTTGGCATGATTTCTTCATTGATTTACACAGTCAAACTTTAAGCCCTGTTCATCACAGGGCCTTAAAACAGCATTTCTGGCCCAAATTTTACCCGGAATACTTAGACAAATTGTGAGAAGTATTTGCGTCCAATTACATACCTCTAAATGGAGCTCATTTTGACTCCAATCTGGGCTGTACCTCTATAACTATCTGTGTTCCTCTACTGTTCATAAGGTTTCCAGAGGCCCGTTATTTAAGAAGTGGATGGCTAATCCTGTTTCCTAGTCTGTCTTAATCTGGGAGCTCTACTAAAAACCTGTCCACCAAGGGTAACCCTGTGGCATTTGCCGTGCCAGTGGTACAGCTTTCAGCACCACAACAACCCACTTAACAACGCTCATGTGAAACTTTTACCTAAACCAAGAGGCTGTAGTGTGAACAAAACAAGAGAACACTGTTGTTGTTGTTGTTGTTGTTATGTGCCGTCGAGTCGTTTGCGACTTGTAGCAACCCTATGTACAACAGCCCTAAACCATGCTCTATCCTGTGCCAATCGCATTGCCTCTGACACACCCATTCCGATTACCCCAGTCACTGAATCAATCCATCTCATAGAGGGTCTTCCCCTCCTGTGCTGTACCTCTAATCTACCCAGCATGATGTCCCTCTTCAAAGACTTGTCTCTCCTTGCACCATGTCCAAAGTATGTCAGACGAAGCCCCAGAATCTTTGCCTCCAAGGAGTAGCCTGGTTTAACCCTCTCTAGGATGAATCTGTTTGTTTTCTTGGCAGTCCATGGTACATTCAATACTCTTCTCCAGCATCACAGCTCAAAGGCTTCAATTCTCCTTCTGTCCTTCCTAGTCATTGTCCAGCTCTCTGATGCATAACAAGTGATTGCAAAGACTATGGCCTGTATCAGGCGCACCTTCGTCTCCAAAGAGACACCGTTGCTCTTGAGTACTTTAGAGAGGTCCTTAACAGCAGGCTTTCCCATCGCAATACGTTTTTTGATTTCCTGGCTGCTGGTGCCAAGAGTGTTGACAGTGGAGCCGAGCAAACTGAAGCTGTGAACAATCTCAATCTCTTTGGCATCCGTCCTGATGCTACCAATTGGTTCATTGGGGAGAATCTTTGTCTTCTTGACATTGAGCCTCAGTCCATACTGAAGGCTGCAGTCCTTGACCCTCTGCAGTAAGTGCATGAGATCCTCCTCAGTTTCAGCAAGCAAGGTTGTGTCATTTGCATAACTCAGATTGTTGATAGATCTTCCACCAATCCTAACGCCACGCGTCTCCTCATAGAGCCCAGCCTCTCGGATAATCTGCTCTGCATACAGGTTGAAAAGGTATGGAGATAGGACACATCCCTGGCACACACTCTTCCCAATTTTGAACCATTCATTGTTGCCCTGCTCTGTTCTGATGACTGCCTCTTGGTCCAAGTATAGGTTTCGCATTAGCACGATTAAATGTTCTGGGATTCCCATTCTTCTCAGAGTCAGCCACAGTTTGTTATGATCCACGCAGTCAAATGCCTTTGCATAATCAATGAAACACAGATAGACATTCTTCTGGTATTCTCTGCTTTCAGCTAAGATCCATCTACATAGTTTAAAATTTAAAAAGGCATGCATCAGGATTGTATTATTTTCTCTCCATACCCATACAATCTCTACTCTGAGCAAATTATTCAAGAAGCTGGACTCTATGAAGAAGAATATGGCATTAGGGTTTGAGAAGGACTCATCAATAACCTGTGTTATGCAGATGACACAACCCTGTTTGCTGAAAATGAGGAGGACTTGAAGCATTTGCTGCATAACATTAAAAAAAGGAATACAGCCTTCAATATGGGATGCATATTAATATCAAGAAAACAAAATTCTTTCTACTATACCTTTAGACAACATCATGATAGATGGAGAAAAGATTGAAGTTGTCAATTATTTCATTTTATAATCAACACGTTTTGTACAAGCAGTCAAGAAATCAGGAGACATATAGCACTGGGAAAGTCTACAGTCCTGCAGGACTTCTCCAAATTATATTGGAGTAATGAAGTCAATTTGAGAACTAAGGTGTCATGGTCTTTTCAGTCACTTGTTATTCATCTGAGAGTGGGATGATGGATAAGAGTGACAGAAGATTAATTAATTAAGTAAGTAATGCCTTTTAACCATGGTGTTGTAGAAGAGCGCTGAAGAAGATCACTGAAGATCTCATGGACAATCAGAAGAACAGAGATGTCTTGGAGAAGGTGCAGCCAGAGTGCTTCTTGGCAGAATAAATTATGAAGCTTTTTCTCATGTACTTTGGGTTTGTTCCTAGAAGAAGTTATTCCTTGAAGAGGAACATCATGCTTGAAAAGGCAGAAGGTTGGAGAAAGAGAGGAAGACCCTCAATCAGATGAACTGACGAAGCTTCTGCCGCAATGGGCTTGAGTGTGTCAAGAAGTATGAAGACCACACAGAATAGGACAGAATTCAGATCAGTTGTTCATAGGGTTGCTATGAGTTGTATCCAACTCAACATCACTTAACAACCGCAAGAACAAATAGAGCTCTGGTGGCCTAGTGGGTAAGGAGTGGAGCTGCCAACCCAAAAGTAGGTGGTTCAAATTCACCAGCTTGTCTTTGGGAGAAAGATGAGCAATCTAATCCTGTGTGATTGACAACCTCCGAGAATCTGCTGCATCAGTTACAAGTTGGTTCTGACTGAACAGCAACGTGAGAGGTGGACTTCTAAAAATGACTTGCTGGCGCAGTGAATAAAGTGCTACTTGAAGGGCTGGAGGTTTGAAATCACCAGCTGCTGGGGGAGAAGGATGCAGTATCTGCTTCTGTAAATAGTACAGCGTTGCATGCACCCTGGGGCAGCTCCACTCTGTTCGGTGAAGTTGGAATGGACTTGGCAGCAGTGTATTTGGTTTTGGTTTAGATATATTTGCAAACTCACCTCTCAGAGGCAGGAGGGAGAGCAGGCAGTTTGGTTGTTTTTGCAGATTATACAGTCACTGACCTAAATTTCATACTTGGGGGTGGGGGGACTGCTGCAGGTAACACCGACAGGCTGGAGAAAGCACTCCAGAGATGAAATGCCTGCTGGGCTCTTTGAAAATGTTGTCTGTTTTAATTGGCTGCGTCTCTTCAGAACTTGCTGGTGGCAGGCCCATCACAGACTCCTTCTAATCAGCGGGATTCACATTCCCCTATCTCACATTCCTCCACTGCATCCCCCACAGTAGAAAGAGTACTGATGCGTGGCCAAAAAGGGAGAGTGTAATTCCAATTTGAAATATGGTAATATGAGAAAAGAATTCTATTTAAAATGCAATTGCAACGCTCCTCCTGCTTTATGCCTTATTAAGTAGATGTTCCAAGGGAGAACGGAACGTCTTCTCTTGGAGCAAGAGCCCAGCTTGATCTTCTGGCTCGTTTGCTTCTTATTTTCCAGAATCGGGTGGGTGGATAGAGCGTCTGGGGAGTGGGTGCGGTTTTCCTTTTTCATGGTTTGCTGAAGCGGAGTGCACTGTTTCTCAGTCCCAGGGGGCAAAGCCGAGGGAAGACAGGTGCATCCCTGTGGGTTAGTAGGTGGGAGGTGGAGGGCTTGCAGGATCAGCTTGACCTTTCCCTTTGCAAAGGTCAGACTGTGGAGCTAGTGAACTTCACATCAGGGAGTCAAACCAACATCTTCCCTCCTTAACCTTAGAGAAGACAATCTCTGACCAGGACAAGGCCATGATCATGTACATCATTCATTCATTCACTCCATAACCTTGGTTACATAAAGTTCTTTGTTGTTATACAGTCCCTGGATAGTTAATATGCTCACCTACTAACCAAAGGCAGTTAGACTCTACCCAGAGGTTAAACCCAGAGGTGCCTTGGAAGTAAACCCTGGTAATCTCCTTTAAAAAAAAAAGTCACTTCAAGGGCTCCTTATTTGGGGTTTTATACCAACATAAAATAACTTCTGAATGATTATGGGGAGCAGCATGGAGACAGACACAAGGAAGGGAGAGATAGTCACCACATGCAGATCATTCAAGACTTGAGGAATGCTGGGCTACAGAAGCTGAACGAGGGAAGAACTTTTCCTCAGAAGCAACACAGAAGGAAGGAATCTTCCCTGATAGTCAGTGCTCTAAGCTCAGACATTCAGCCTCCTCCAAGGGAGCTCTGGTGGTCTAGAGGGTAAGGAGATGCATTGCCAACTCAAAGGTGGGCAATTGAAACCCATTAGCTGTTCAGAGGTAGAAAAATAAGGAATCTCCTCCCAACGAATTTACAACCTCTGAAAATCCACTGGAGGGTGAGCTATGGCTTGGTTCCAAATCCACAGCAATGAGTTTCAATGTTTTGACTTTTCAACTGTTTCCTATGCATCAGAAAGCTGGACACTGCTTAAGGATGACTTTAGAATAATGAATGTCTTTGAGTTATGGTATTAGAAAAGAGTACTGAATATCCCATGGGCTGCCAAAAAAACCTCCAAATGTATATGTTGTTTTTTTTTTTTTACATTTGATCTACATTTTAATCAGCAATTATTTATATACAACAATCTTAATTTAAAGAAAAAAATTCACATTTTTATTATGTCCGGATTCATATTAAGACTTTGTGTGTCTGAATTGACACTTAAGTAATCCTATAGGATCCCAAAGTTTGCAACCTAAAGAAATACCAGTATCATAGCCTACTCTGTGGATTCCTCGTAGAATGATGATGATCTTGGTTGAAGAATTCCACTCAGGAAAAACCTGTTTTTATTACACATGAAAGGTCATGATGACAGAAAGCATAATTTATGTGATTGAAAACATTTAGCAATTTATTAATGGAGTTCTTTCAAAGCATCATTAGTGAGCACTTCAGAAAATCTGAGTGTTTGCTAGGAAGTCACTTGATTTTTGTCCTTTAATGAGAAGAGAATACAGCAATGTTGCATTAATGACATTTGCTTGCATCAAAAGCATATAAGAAGGTAAATCTAGGGTTTTTTTCTTCTACTTTCCCAGGCTACCTTATCCCTGCCTCCCTGCTCACCTTCTTCCTCCTTCTTTACTCTTCCTTCTACTTCCTTTGTTACTCTTTACCACCCTGTGTCTTCCAGCTACAGAAACACTTAGAGGAAACAGGAAGGAACTCGATTCTGTGCAAGTTCTGTGTGTTTACTTTTTTGTCATTTTTGGGGTATCTGGTTTCTTGAATGAGATTTGAACATGTTATAGTAATGAAATTAATACTATTTTTCTTCCTCATTGCATTTTTACATTAATGCGCAACTTACTAGACATTTAAGTATTCTCTTTATTATATTTCTGTAAACATAGCTTAGAGATTTAAACTACCCTCATAACGATTTTTTGGTAATCTTAAGATTTCTCACTATTGTCCCAGAACAATCGGACCTTTAAATCTGGAATATATAAAGTTATATGAAGGTATTACTTTGACTAATCTTATTAGGTGTATTGTTCAAATTATGTAATGTTTCTAAACCTTAGTGCCCTGGTTGACAGATTGGGGTGAGAATATTACTGGGAAATGAAATGAGATTATCCATGAAAAGCATTTTACAGAGTGTCCCCATGAGAGAAGTGAAAAGTTAAATGTTATCTCTGATTGTTAACAAAATTTCCCTTAATATATTATGAAAACCACTGGACAAATGTCTACATATAGTTAAAATACATGTAAAAATAAGTCAGGGAGTGAGTCCAACTGCTTTGTTTAAATGACCCCCAAATAAAACGAACTAATGGAAGGCAGGTGGGTCGAAATTATCGCTGCTGTGCAAGAGAAAAAAACTGATCTGTTTTCTCCTACACAATTGACAGTGTCTGAAAAACTGCTGAAGGGTCAGTTATGAGTAACTTCCAAATCTAGGGCCATGGCTTAGCTTGATAAAGGGACAGGTGATATTTTCAATATGTACATTTGTTGATCAATATCCTTTAAGCATTATGAAAACTTGATATCTATTTTAACAGTATTGCCACTTTTCAAAAATTTTCCTACCTTTCTTTAGAATTCCTTAGAGGGAATTAGGCTACATTAAAACATCCTTGCAACTGCTTTTCTTGGACTAAATATAAAACCTATTCCTGAGCAGTGAGAAAGATCAAATGATATACGATACTTAATTTGAGAGAACTTTGTAAACTAAACAGCAGTTGCCTCCAGAAACTGTGAACGTAGAGAAACAACAATAGTTATAGAACAGGATTCAGGTCTTTTGTTCGTAGGGTCACTATGAGTCATGTTTGACTCACTGGCATGTAACTACAACAACATACAAATGTATAAACATATAAGTAATTTACTAAAGGATGAACACCTCTTCTCACTAAGAATATTAATATACTTTTAAGAAAATTCTAAAAACATCCAAAGTTTAGAGACCCCATCAGAATCATTGTGATACATTCCATTTCCTAACTTTCTGGCAGAAGATGGAGACCACCTATTTGAATGTATTAACTCTCCTCAAATTCTCCACCATCAAGTTGGTTCCTACTCACTGGCCTTACACAGGTTTCCAAGGCTCTAAAGAAACATGGGAAGAGACTACCTCTTTATCCCATGAATAAGCATTTATCAAGGGTTGTTTTGAAATGCAGAGGATGCATACCTTTTGGTAAAAAAATATTGCTTAGTTCATTTAAAAAGTTCACGTATGCATCTTTGAAATTGTACTACAGTGGGCTTGAGTGTGTCAGAGAGTGTGTGGATAGCCCAAGCTAGGACAGGCTTCAGGTCCATGATGTACGCAAAGACCTGAGGATGGAATAACATTTCCTAAAGAAGATGTAAGTTTATAATTTGTGAGTCAAGTGAAGGTAAACGAGTTATAAACTCCTGTGATAACAGAATAAATATTAAGCACTGGAAATGAAACCTCGGAAAATAACATGAAAAATGCACAGGTAGAAAAAGGCTTCTACTTCTAAGTCACGTTTGAACAAAAAATAAAGTGTAATTGAGCTGATTAAATGTAGTATCTTTTAAATTTACCATCATC